>NW_015505227.1:2530201-2532717 GCF_001515645.1 Sinocyclocheilus grahami
ATTTACGTTACAAACTTATAGAATTGTACAGTAAGAAAGTTATTTCCTTTAACCAGGAAATTAACGTTCTTAGAATTGACAAGACGGTTGACCCTGAGTGGTCAGCTAAATATCTACAGTGGATCTAAAATATGAATAGTTAATTATAACTAGTTATGGTTAATTATTCATATTTCCCCATGAGCTGATTGACTACACTTATGTGCATGAATTACTATAAGGTTAAAGGGGTCATATGATGTGATTTCAATTTTTTATTTATCTTTGAAGTGTTATAAGCTCTTTGTGCATAAAGAAGTTCTGTACAGTTGCAAAGACTAAAGTCTCAAATCCAAAGAGATATTCTTTATAAAAGTTAAGAGTCAACCAGGCCTACCTAAAATGGCTCATTCTAACACGCCCCCACATGTCTACGTCAGATTTGCAAAACTCCGCCCAAAAGTACACGCAAAGAAAGAAGGCGTATCTTTTATTCTCGCTGTAGTATTGTTGCTGCTGCCATGTCGAGACGCTGTGTGTTTCGTTGTGAAAGCGAAACTACTTTGTTTGGCCTCGTCATGTTTGACCGTGTCATGCCTAGTGCTGATCCATGCTGGTCGCTGAGGAAATAAATCAACTTTGCGCTGTGGATCGCCGGATCGGCATTCACTGTGGACGAAGCGGAGCTCACTCAAGCCCGCCAGCTGTTCCTCACTCAAGCCCGCCAGCCGCCGCTCACTCAAGCCTGCCGTGTGTTTCATTGTTAAAGCGAAACTACTTTGGTTGGTCTTCCAAAAGAGGACACGACTAGAAATCAGTGGTTAAGTTGTATTTACAACACTGTTCCAGAACACTTCAACCCAAATATTCAGATGTGTGCAGCACATTTTATGGAGGACTGTTTCCTGATCCTGGAAGAGTAGACTACAATGCCGGCTGTTCTGACTCACATACTGTAAGTACGTTTTCATGTAAAGGATTTGCCACTGATTATTCAAACGCGAGTTTTGAGCAGTGAGGAGGGCTTGTTGTTTGTCATTTCTCCGATCACAAATGCAGACATGGTTTTATGTTTACGCGGCGCGATGCAACGCAACGCGTAAAAAGGCAGTATAAGTCATTATAATCCGTAATTATGTCCCCACTGGATGCAACAAATAATGGGTTTTAATGTTTTTGTCTCTCGATGGCTGGCCAATCACAGCACACCTTGCTTTTCAGACCGATGAGCTTTGTAAAAATTGATGCGTTTCAGAAAGGCGGGGGGCATAGAGGAGAAACAATAATGTACAGTATGTGGAAAATAATGTGTTTTTTTAACCTTAAACTGCATAAACACATTTCATTCCACCAAATACACAAAATAATGTTATTTTTAGCAACATCATATGACCCCTTTAAAAAAAAGGTACAAAGATATTATTTTAAGGGCACTGCTCCAGTGACAAGCTGTTGTACCCCAAAAGGTACCATTTTGGCCTCTTTTTTTCTGTGTGGCCTGGATGAGTGTGAGATTTCCCAGCTTGAAATTGCATCCCAGTCTGGCCCTGGCAAAGCTTAACAACACCCTACTGAAAAAAACAGCTAAAACCAGCCTAAGCTGATTGACTGCTTAGGCTACTAACATGCTAACAACATGCTATTAACTTGCTAATCATGCTTTAAACATGCTAACAAAATGCTAGTAACTTGCTAATCATGCTAAAAAAAGGCTAACATCATGCTAGTAACGTGCTAATAATGCTAGAAACATGTTAGCAACTTGCTAATCATGCTAGAATCATGTTAGCAACATACTAGTAACTTGTGAATCATGCTAACAACATGCTAGTAACTTGCTAATCATGCTAGAAAATGTTAGCAAATTACTAAACTTGCTAGCATCATGCTAGTAACATGCTAATCATGCTATCAACATGCTAGTAACATGCTAATAATGTTAGAAACATGCTAGTAATTTGTTAATCATGCTAAAAAATGTTAACACCATGCTAGTAACATGCCAATCATGCTAGAATCATGCATTGACTGATTCTGCCTTGAAAACAACTGTATTGCCTTGAACCTTCAAACTTTAATCTTTAAAAGTATTTTAACTTTCAAATGACTTCAAACTGAAAACTTTCAGACTACAAGCTTTTAAAACTTTTTAAAACTTTCTAGCTAGGCTTTTTCAAGCCAACTTAAAGTTTGTCTACAAACCTTTCAATCTAGTTAATATTGTTCAACTCTCAACAAATTAGAATATGGTGACATGCCAATCAGCTAATCAACTCAAAACACCTGCAAAGGTTTCCTGAGCCTTCAAAATGGTCTCTCAGTTTGGTTCACTAGGCTACACAATCATGGGGAAGACTGCTGATCTGACAGTTGTCAGTAGACAATCATTGACACCCTTCACAAGGAGGGTAAGCCACAAACATTCATTGCCAAAGAAGCTGGCTGTTCACAGAGTGCTGTATCCAAGCATGTTAACAGAAAGTTGAGTGGAAGGAAAAAGTGTGGAAGAAAAAGATGCACAACCAACCGAGAGAACC
>NW_015505227.1:2534929-2554855 GCF_001515645.1 Sinocyclocheilus grahami
TGGAAAAGTTCGTTTATTTCAGTAATTCAACTCAAATTGTAAAACTAAATAAATTTATTGCACACAGACTGAAGTAGTTTAAGTCTTTGTTTCTTTTAATTGTGATGATTTTGGCTTACATTTAACAAAAACCCACCAATTCACTATCTCAACCAATTAGAATAATCAACTCGAAACACCTGCAGAACATGTGTTTCCTGAAATGTGTTTTATGAAGGTTTCCTGAGCTTTCAAAATGGTCTCTCAGTTTGGTTCACTAGGCTACACAATCATGGGGAAGACTGCTGATCTGACAGTTGTCCAGAAGACAATCATTGACACCCTTCACAAGGAGGGTAAGCCACAAACATTCATTGCCAAAGAAGCTGGCTGTTCACAGAGTGCTGTATCCAAGCATGTTAACAGAAAGTTGAGTGGAAGGAAAAAGTGTGGAAGAAAAAGATGCACAACCAACCGAGAGAACCACAGCCTTATGAGGATTGTCAAGCAAAATTGATTGAAAAAATTGTGGTCAGATATGTCAGTCTGAGAGTCTCTTCCTGTTTAAGTGGGTGGTTCTTGGCCAGAATAAGCTTCACGGCTTAGTCAGAAATCTGGCTATGCAAAACTACTAAACCATATTGTGGTACGGCCCTTATCTGAAAACTGTGCCTCCATTTCTTTTCTTCGTTTTTGCCCTCTACCAGCTCCCCTAATGAACCCTGACACAGAGTTTCGTCCTGAGGCCTTCACCATCCCCTGCCTCAGCAGTGTCCAGCCCACACAGTTCACTCAGGTGAGCCCCATGGTGCAGCTCAGCCTTGAGGACACACATGCCACAATTAATCAACAGGAGAGAACACGGCAGCCGCACACTACTCTGGCTCAAAGCCCACACACACTCCAGATATATGCAATGCCACTGTATTCATATACACACCCAACAAATTTACTAACATTTTCTTTGAAATTGAAACTATACATTGCATTATGATTTTGAACTTTCATAGCAAATGTTTATCTTAAAGAATTTAGTTTTAGCATGTTACTGCCATATTTAAAGGGAAAGTTCAAATGAAAATTGTCATCATCTACACTGGATGTTGTAACACTGGACTTAATTCCAAATCTGTATGCATTTCTGTTGTCTGCAGAATACAAAATATATTTTGAAAAATGTATATACAATATTTGATTAATTTAAATATTAACAATACAAGATATTACATCATTAATATTGTAATCATATTTACATTAACTGCAATACTCAACACAACTGGCCACATTACAGCTTAAACACAACAAAAAGCATTTTGATTAACCTGAGTAAATTCATATTTGGAGAAAGCATATTTCTGAATTAGGATATGGATCATTCTAATTTTAATCTAATTTACTGAAACATTTATTAATCTAAATTAAACTGTTTTTTTAATTAATTTATTAATCAGTTTTTTTTACTGTACCTATTAATACATCAGGCACTAAAAATATTATAAAATAAAGTACAGTAAATACAGTAATTTAATAATTGTAACATTATTACATATATTTTATAATTGTAATAAATAAATTTCTAACTGAAATGTTTTAGTAAGAGTTTAATATAAGCTTTAAAGTGTTATCGATTAATGCATTAGTGAACAACAATGAACAATAAAGTATTTATCTAGGTTATGTTACAGTTGCAATCAAAATTATTCAACCCCCTTGACCTGCAAGACATTTTGCTGCAAAATTTTAAAACAAAATTTTACGAAACAATTCAACAAAGGCATCAGTGAACTATTAGAGACATTTTCCTAATACACATTTGAGTGATTCTGAGAATGCAACATTGATGAATCATGATAAAAATCAAATTGGCTCTAAACATTCATTTTCAAAATTATTCAAACAAGTCAAATTTTGTGCTGAATCTTTTATTATTTAAAGGGGTCATATGATGCTTTTTTAAAGATAATAATTTGGTGTATTTGGTGTAACAGAATATGTTGACATGCTTTAATGTTCAAAAAACACATTATTTTTCAAATACTGTACATTATTGTAGGTCCTCTATGCCCCTACATTTGAACAGTCAATAGCAAATACTTATTTAAACTAATAACAAAACAGTAGCTGATTCAGAAGCGCCAGATTGTCATAGCAAAGTCAGAATTACCTCTTCTCCTAGGTTCACAAAACGGTCGTCCATAAAATGCATTGCTGTTCTGTTGTAAGTAATCTTAAAGATTCCTAAATGCATCTACTTCCGGAAGGCCAAATAAAGTGCTTTTGCTTTCGCCTAGAAACACAGCATCTCCCTGACATGGCTGCTTCAACACTAACTGCGGTTACTGAAACCACGCCTTCTTTCTTTGCGTGCACATTTGGGCGGCATTATGCAAATATTTCCACATAGTGAGGTAGATATGTGGGGGCGCGTTAGAACGAGCCGTTTTAGGGGGCGTGGCAGAGTCTTAACTTTGATAAAGCATATCTCTTTGGTTTTGAGACTTTAATCTTTGCAACTTCAGGGATCTTATCTATGCACAATCAGCTTGTAACACTCCAAAGAGAAAGGAAAACTTGAAATCGCATCATATGACCCCTTTAAAACCACCAATAAACGATGCCTATAAGTGCTCAGAAGCTTCTTTCACCTCTCTACTGCAGTCCTGGCTCATTCCTCACCTGAAAAAGCTTTCAGATCATGGATAATCTTTGGTTTTCACATTGCCACTGCTTTCTTCAAATTCAACCAAATATTTTCAATGAGAGTTAAATCTGGAGACTGAACAGGCCACTCAAGAACATCCCATGACTGATCCCTGAACCAAGTTTTATGTATACTTTGGGATGGCTGTCCTGCAGGAAAGTCCATTGATCATCAGCTTCCGTCTTTGCACCAAAGGCATCACAATTCTTGCCAAAATTACCTGATACTTCAAAGAATCCATAATGTCCTTCATACAGTCATGATTTCCACTTCCTGCAACAGTAAAACCCCCAAGTTTGACCAAGGAGATGCTCTTCTGTTTATAAGCTTTGCCTTTTTTTGCACCAGACATACCGCTGATCATTGGGTCCAAAAATTCCAGTTTGGTCACATCGCTCCATAAAACATAATTCCAGAACTCCACAGGTCTACCCAAATGAATTTTAACATGTTCAAGTCGGCCTTTAATGTTCATCTTGGTCAAGAGTGGCATTCGGCAAGATGCCTCAACACAAAGGCCATAGTTGTCTAGTGTTCTTCTTATACTCTGCATTGAAATGTTTTTTCTCCTTTCATCAGGTCATCTTGCAAGTCTTTGGCTGTACATTACAGGTTTTTCTCAGTTGCTCTGATCAAATTTATTATGATATTGAGCTTTTTCTTCAACACCCTCAAAGGTTTTCTGGTACAACATTTTAAGCTAAGGAATAAGGCTGCCAGCTGTGTCTCTAGGAACTTTTAATGTCTTGGAAATCTTCATGTAGCCTTAGACTTTCTAATGTAATAAAGCAATTTCTTCTATAGCTTTTGAGAGAGCTCTGTTGAATTTGCATATTTGCTACACACGTCAGCACATGCATGGGCTAAGTTTATGCACGTGTAACAGCTCAAGCTAATTCTGTTTATTAAATATAATGTCTAAAGGTTTAATTGTGTTTTAAGGCAATTTTGTTCCCCACCATAAAAAAACAACTTAATAGGGGTTGAATAATTATGACATAGCTGTGTTATTAAAAAATCCTATAACTCAAAAATATTACATTATATATTAACATTATCACTTTTAATATGCTAGTAAGCTGTTATAGGTGTAATTTTTATAAAATCCTGGATCTTCAGAAAAGCTTGTATTTGTAAAATACTGCAGTCTCTGATGGGGTTGAATAATTTTGATTGCAACTGTAATTTCTAACATTTTTAACATTTGAATTATGTTTCATACTAATTTCAAGCATAAATTATACATTATATTATATACATTAATATTAATGTAGTGTGAACAAACAAATTACCAAATTTGTATTTATTTATTTATAAAGGAACTAAAAATAAATTAAAATCCTGTTAACAAATTGCAATTCATTATAAAGTGTCACCAATGTTTTGAACAAGCAAATATTAAATTGTCATCATATGACACATTACCTACCTAATAGACTATTTTGAGCGAATTATTTTTGTGACCAAGTTATATATGCATACAAATACTGTACAGTAAGTTAACCATTTACCACTCAATTGTGATAGAAAGGATTTCGTAAGAATGACTGACCAAGACAAAACTTGTGTCACTAATGAAACTTCATCATGAAGAAGTTTTATCATGATATTGCTTTAAATATTGCCAGCAGTTATTCCTGGCACAACCTAAAAACTTCTTACTTTTATAAGAAAATGTCTCTTACCTGCAGCTTAACAGATAAATAGTGAGACAACAGAGTACAGTACTGTTGACAAGCTATTGATAATGATTGGTTGCTAGTTTTCCTCCATAAAGAGAGAGATTAATCAGCCTCATGGAGGCCGAGGCCTGTGCAGCAGTCGCTGGGTTAATCAAAATGATCTGTGATCCAAATAATTTGTCCAGCAGGCCGATCAAAAACACACAAATCAAATACGCTCATGTAAACAGCCACCACTTTGCTAACACATTCAAAGACAAATAAACAAATAAATCATTAAATGTATCCACACATGCACGATTACACAGACGCTTTCATACAAGTGGGCAGCACCTGGGCTTGCCCTTGTCCGAGTGAAGTACTTAGGCTGCATTCCCAGCCGAAGACAGATGGACTAATTACAGCGTGTTATACAAGAACAAACTAACCACACTTGCCACAGAGGACTTTGATTAAAGGGTCCCTCATAAATGTAATTTATAAATGTATTTACATGGTGTCGTACATGGATACTCTTGATTGTATGTGAATTTATGCGTGTGAGTGTAAGTGTCTGTGCAGTGGCTGGTTTCCAGATGTTGCTTGGTGAGAGACTGGCCTGTCTGCCAACAGGAGGTGAAGCGGTCTAACACTCATCTCCAGCTGGAATCAGAGTCAGATATTCAAAGAGAGAGAGAGAGAGAGATTGACAGAGAGAAGGCTGACAGGAAAAGCGAGAGATAGAAGAAGAGGCCCTTGCTACAACAAAAAAGTGGATTCATTATGCAAAACAGGCCTTTCTAACTCGTCAACAGCAATTACATTTTTGCTTTGCAATTTGCTGTACAAACTGAATCATGCATTTTAGGAAAAGTCCTTTCGTGGGATAATATATCAAGTAACGATGAGAGAAAAAAAATGAGAAACTCTTTTCCTTTCAAATTTCTTCTTCAAATTCTCTTTTCCTTTAAACTTCCTTCATCACACCCCTCCTGATATCAGTACCTCTAGAAATGTAAAGCTTATAACTTTGTAAAAGCACTTTTTTCTATTAAAACCTGTGTAAACTTTTTACACAGAAAAGTTAAGTGGTTTTTTCACACCACAATCATGTTAACATGCAAATAATACATTTTGTGGCTATACCCCTGAAAAAGTTTTAAAGTATTTTATCATTTACGGACTGACCTCATTCACTTTCAGTGCATGCATCTCACTGTAACCCAGATGGAGGGACAGATCAAAACAACTTTTGTGGTTATCATCATTATGCCACAAGTGCTATCGATTGAGCTTAACTTATATTGAACCAAGAATATTCCTATATACTGTAAATGTGTATAAAGCACACAAATTAACATTTGGTTCATGAAAAATGGAGATGTTTGACAAGAACAGAGCGAATGCCCACATCTCGGTTAAAGAGCCACACATTCTGTGGTTTCCCGAGCGCCTTCCATAATTCATTAACTGATACCCAATCACAGAACATTTCACCGGTGCTGAACGTCGACTCATTTCTTGCCTGTGGAGAGAGTTTGGCCGCATGCATCATTCCAGCAGAGTGCATTCCTAGGTGATTCATCAGCATATGCCACACCAATACTACAAACCCTCAAGATACCAATCATCTGTTTACTGTTTCTTAAGAAACCTGATATTACATCTGAGAGGCACCTATTGCTTACTTTTGATCAGTATCTCATAGAAAAACAATAATTTTAAAAGCATTAAAACATTCACTGTCATAGTGACAATAAATCTTCATTTGCACAATCTCAGCGATGATCTATGTTCCATTCACACATATTGCTAATATACCTGATACCCGGTAGAGCATTGCGTTAGCAGCGCAAAAGGTTGTTGGTTCAATTCCCAGGGAACACACATACTGCTAAAAAAAAAATTATAGCCTGTAAGTCTCTTTGGAAAAAAGCGTCTCACAAATGTAAATGTAATAATAATAGTATTTTCTCAAACCACAGCTCTTAATTATTACGTGAGTGAATATATGTGTGTGTGTGCGCATATATACAGTATATATATATAAAGAACAGCATTTATTCAAAATAAAAATATTTTCTAACAATATTCTTTATAAGTCTTTATAAGTCTTTACTATAACACTTTAAAATCAATAAAGGCAGGGCATAGAGGAGAAACAATAATGTACAGTATGTGGAAAATAGTGTGTTTTTTTTACTTTAAACCGCATAAACACGTTTCATTACACCAAATACACAAAATAATGTTGTTTTTAGCAACATCATATGACCCCTTTTTAACACATCCTTGCTGAATAAAAGTATAAAAAAAAATTTAAAATGAAAGAAAAAAATTTACTGAAAACAAACCTTTGAACGGTGGCTTTAAACCGCATAAACACGTTTCATTACACCAAATACACAAAATAATGTTGTTTTTAGCAACATCATATGATCCCTTTTTAACACATCCTTGCTGAATAAAAGTATAAAAAAAAAATTTAAAATGAAAGAAAAAAATTTACTGAAAACAAACCTTTGAACGGTGCTGTATAGAGACTTTTATTTTGAATAAATGCTGTTCTTTTTAACATTTTATTCTGCAAAGAATCCTGAAAAAAGCCTCACAGGTTCCAAAAAAAATAATAATTAAGCAGCACAACAGTTTCCAACATTGATAATAAATCAGCAAATTAGAATGATTTCTGAAGGATCATGTGACACTGAAGACTGGAGTAATAGTTGCTGAAAATTCAGCTTTGCATCACAGGAATAAATTATATTTTAAAAGTATATTAAAATAGCAAACCATTGTTTTAAATTGCAAAAATATTTCACAATATTACTGTTTTTTTTCTGTATTTTTGATCAAATAAACACAGCCTTGATGAGCATAAGAAACGTCTTTAAAGAAAGTTCCCAAAAGTTTGCACAACAGCTTTAGATTTATATAAACACATCCATATGACATGCACAACTTCCATGTTAAATTTATCAGTGTAAGATTTTTAGTCCCACGACATTAAATGAATGTTAAAATGACATTTGGATTTTTCTTGATCTGCATAGAAGCCATGTTACTCTGTTAGAATAAATGCAACAACCACTGAAGTGAGTCAAAAAAAAAACATTTAAAAAATAAACATTGCATCAAGGGTTCAACTGTAAAGTTAAAACTCCACTTAGAGAAGTAGATGCTTGAAAAAAAAAAGTATTTATTCTGTCTGATTCTGCAGGTGCTACGAACAAAAGAAAGAATGCTGAATAGCAACAGCTGCTGTCAACACATTTATGTCGCAACACAGTACATTAGCAGAGATTAAAAAGGTTTTAAACTTGTTGCCTGGCAATACAAAACACAAAATATATATAAAAAACAAAACAAAACTGTTAATAATGTAAAAAAAAAAACATGGTCGGCGGCGTTGATTTCAAAACCGCCTCACAAATCCTTATTTTACGAGCCCTCTTCCACAGCGGACTGGGATTTTGGAGCGGCGCGCTACTCCTGTGTGTGTCGTATTTATCCCTATATGTTTTATAATGCCTTCTCTCGTTGTGGAAGGAAGATCAACCGAGAAAGAGGATAAATCTTGTTTGTGGTCTCCTTTCAGCAGTTTGCTCTTCTAAGCGGCTGACGGGTTTACAAGGGTTTTGACGGGCGTGAGACTGAGTTTTCTTAGCCTGTGAACGTTCCTCTTTTTACAAGGTTGTGCTGTGTGGAGGTGATTGTTCCTCTGAGACCCTGACGCTCAAAGAGCGGGAACACTGTAGCGCTGTGGAAGCGTCTCACAGGAGGAATCCAGAGCAGTAAAACCTACATTTACACAGAAACGCATGATCCAGAGGCCCTCGTTTATTAGGACTACACCACAATGTTAATAAGTTTAGACACAACACACACACTTTAAATCATGTCCTTCTCCTCCAGAAGAACGTGTGGAGGCTTGGAGAGCAGGAAGAACATGCCGGGTGGCCCATATCAAACTCCCTCTACTCGGGCCACAGATTATTCTCTGTTAGGACATACAGCTGGACCTTTAGACCTTTGTGTTCAGTATGAATCCACTGTGTCTTAACAGCATTCATGGAGTAGACAGTGTGTGAATTTTTGCATCCTCACTCACTCGCTCACTCATTTAACTCAATGTATTATAATGAGATCTTTGGAGGGTGATAAAAACTCAGTTGAGCCCCAAATATGGCTCTTCGGGGTCGCGTAGTGCTTACATTCTGAAATTAGATTGGCACAAGTCACATGCTCATTTATCACTATCAATAGCAATGTAAGGGAACAAGAGAGGTGTATATTGGGAAAAGAACAGAGTTACGCATAACAACTCTTCTTGCGTTTAACATGGTCTTCAATTGGCTCTAGTAGTAATATTGTAGAAAGCCAAAGTTAATTTTCTCCATCTGCAATTCACCTAAGGGAGCACTAAGAATGCTAAAAGTATAAATATAAATGTGTAGAATTTGTGTTAAACAGGATACAGCGATACACCAAAGGTTTGAACAGAGGCCCAACATGACTAAGACTCACAACCCTTATCTGAAAGTTCACATGCTAATGCGAAGTCTGGCGTTTTGCTGGGCAAGACCAGAAGTTTTCAAACTGGGATCCAGAGACCCAAAAGGGACTTCAAAAGCATTCTAGGGGGTCTGTGGAAAATTTGACGAAAGGATTTGACAATTTATTTTTAGGGCTGTCAAATTTTAAACTGCTTTGAAGCAATATTTAGTGTGCAAAGCGCTATACAAATACATTTGAATTGAAAATGTTTTTCTTCAAATAGCTTCAGTGGTTTGTATATCATAAGGGGAAGAGAAAGAAATGCTGTCAACTTAATACAAAGTAAACGTTTTGCAGTCAACATTTATTTAATTCTAAACAATATAAAATATCAATATTTATACATATTACATTAATATATAAAAATTGTATTTGTAAATATTATATATATATATATATATATATATATATATATATAAACTGAATGTAAATGTTTTCAAGATAATATTTTAATAATTTGTAAAATTACAATAAATATTTAATATTAAATAAATACATAAAATATTAGTATTCCTAAACATTACATAAAAATATAAAACAGAATATATCTTAATACAAAGTAAATGTTTTCCAGACAATATTTGAATAATTTGTAAAAAATATTTGTATCTGGACACGACATAAAAGGCAACTATTACATTTGGCAAAGAACACCTTACACTTTTCCCTCACATTTGGAGGTACTTGATGTCAAAAAGTTCATTTTAGATTCTTTGAAGATTCCTTGAAAATGAATTTGCCAAAAAACAGAATATATCTTAATACAAAGTAAATGTTTTCCAGACAATATTTGAATAATTTGTAAACAATATTTGTATCTGGACACGACATAAAAGGCAACTATTACATTTGGCAAAGAACACCTTACACTTTTCCCTCACATTTGGAGGTACTTGATGTCAAAAAGTTCATTTTAGATTCTTTGAAGATTCCTTGAAAATGAATTTGCCACTATTTATTGACCAAATAAAAATATTGAAATACCCCGGTTCAGTTCAGTGCTAGACTTGCAATAAATATTAGGGACATAATCTATTTACTGAAGCGGCCAATTACCAATGTGTTCTTAAACTTTAATAATATGCCCCCTCAAATAGAAATAAGCACTGTAGCAGTGTTATGCAGTCAAAGGTGTGCACACCACATTAACTGTCTCTGCTCTTTGCCAAGCAAAACCACTTACAGCAGAATCAACAAAACATATTCATCATCCCACATTCATCAGCCCTGTAATCTTGCTCAGGGTGACGAGGTAACAAGAGCGCACTGGATAATAGCCAATTGACAAGTGTTTTGTGGTCATGTTCTTTGTGTTTAGTAGCTTTTGATACTATAGGTTAGCGATTATAGGCTTTTCTCTGCCTACCCCTGACAAAAGTGCTGTTTTTAACCAGGATCCTCGGCACAAAAAGACATTCAAATTGATTTGAAGCTGCAAGCTGGATGCTCTGAGCTTTAATATACTGGCTGGAGGTGATAAATCACAGCTAAGCTACAGCTAGCACGCTAACGGCCCAGCACTATGATAACAAACACAGTTCTGTGTTATGGGTCATAGAGGCATTGACATTCATTTCCCTGAAGCTGAATAACTGACTCGCTGGCCTTCACAGCGAGCAGCACTGGGACGGAACGGCGGCCATGCTTGGTTCCCTCACTCCTGGCTCCACAACACAGAACAGAGAAACAAACAACGCTTTGATTGAAATGCACACGCATAAGTGATCGGTCTTATTAAATGACGCAGAGGAAATTTAGTGGAACTGCGTGCATAAATGACCACATTGATTTGTCCATTTTGATTTATGCAATGCAATATGTTATGAGCACTGAACATGTTTGTGAATATTCACACACTCCCACACATGCTCGCGGATAAATATCATCCCTTCCGAACACAAATCTGCTCAACATATTCAAGGCTAAATTGACCTAGAGTGTTTTTACCATCATAAGACACCTCAGTTTAGAGAAATTTCCCAGAAAGAGAGGTTGTGAATATAACAGAGATAAAAATAGAGAGAGAGAGAGAGAGAGAGAGAGAGAGAGAGAGAGAGAGAGAGCACCAGGGAGAAACAAGAGACAGCGGAACTCAATCAGAGCTGGGTCACGAGGGTTCAGGGCTGTAATACAGCGTCTGTGCAGTGCTGAAAAATGTGAGGTGACAGTTCATTTTCGCTGGTGACAGTCTTTGTCGCTCTCACTCGCCTGCTCGCCCTGCCAACAGGAACAGTGCCGGCAACCGTTGCCCTGACAGCAGAGGAGGCGGACCTTATCTCATGACAGGGCTCCGCAGAGACCAATTGGAGGAGCCGCACTGGTCTGTGATGCTCAGGAGAGAGAGAACGAGGACGCAAAAATCACAGCAGAAAGGCTTAAACGAGAGTCTGCGAGAGGAGCGCACAAACAGATTGCCCTCACAGGCCTTTTACTGCTGCATCAGAAAGAGTCAAGGATAGCTATGTGTCAAAGAAAATCTGCACGTTTAATTGTCTTAAAGGAAAAGTTCACCAGTAAATTAAAATTCTGTCACCATTCTGACTTTAAAATTGTTTTTTTTTTGATGTTTCAAATGTTTTTGTCAATTTAATGAAAGTCAATGAGGTATTAAAACAACAACACTGGACCCCATTTTGAGCGAATACAGTGTAGTTGGTGTAAATATTTATATATAAAATACATTTAAATATATATAATATATACATCATACATAATATCTAATTAGCAAATACATAAATCTAATCTTCATTTATAAATCATATATTTATATATTATAATACATAGATATGAATAAATGTATATATATATATTTCCTCACCAACTATACTATATAGTTCACTAAAAAAAAGTAATTTTGTCCATGCAATGAAAGTAAATGTAGTCAAATGTTTTTTTTTGGTACCTCATTGACTTTCATTAACAAAGGCAGTTGAAATATTCTCTATCTATCTATCTATCTATCTATCTATCTATCTATCTATCTATCTATCTATAAATATAACAAAGACCGTGGATCAAAGCATAGTGGGGGAAGGAGACCAGATTTGATCGGAGCAAAATTTTCGCTTGTCATTGAACAGACACATGCTTTACGAGTGATATGGATGATTGCTCCGCCGCGCTCTCTCTCTCTGTATTTTAGCTTGCACAGTCGGCTCAGTGGAGTGACGTCTCAGAAAATGAGAGCCGATTGATGTCGACGTGGCAACGAATGGCCCTTAATTTGCATGCTAATTGTGCGATGGCCGCTGGGTGATTGTTTTGGGGCTGGATCAATGTTGAGAGGAACCTCAGAATGGCACCCAATTACAGCAAACACTCCCACTGCAATGGCCACGATGACTGTTTATGTAATCATGTTTTGAAAATCACGTTCGTACCTGTCGAATTTACCGCCGTAAATGCTACATCAAATGCAAATGAACTCTTAATGACACTGATGTTCTTTACATTGCATTGGAATGGAAATGCAATTAACTGTCAAACTGGAATTAAAGAAGTAATTAGATTGGCTGAAAATGAATTGCTGCAACATGTCATGGAAATGTTTCACACGAGAATTTCAACAAAGGTTTTCAGGCGATACAATCTTGATTGCTTAAAGCATTATAAGATACAGGATTGTATCAGCCAGGATCGCAAACCATTCAGAATCAAATTTAGAATGCCTTCTTTTAAGGTTTATCAAGATTTGAAGTTCAAAGGTTTATATGGTCTTATATACTGTACGAAAGACTAATGGATGGATGGAGGGATGGACTGACAAAGATATATAGAATTATGGATGGATGGATAGAATGCTAGATTCATTTAAATTCAAATTCCATCTTGTGGATTTAAAAAAAGCCAATTCCTCTGAATTTTGCAAAACCTTGAGTTAGTACAAAGTCATACGGGTTCATCTCATTAGCACACATCTTTCAGAGCACACTAGGGAAGAGCAGTTTATCCCACTGGGTATTTTACCCCAATTAAAAGTTAGGTGTGCAGGTAAGCTTGAAAAAATCTTTCCAGAAGCAAGTCTGTGTTGACAAATTGATTTCAGCTCCTCACATCCAATTTTCCGTCAGAGTCTCTCTGCACACCAGCGCCCATATGTAAAGGATGCATTTTTATCAGGGACACAAAGCCCAAGCATTCAGCCCATTGAACACCTGTTCACTAAACACCAGAGTGAAGGTCCATTTATTTCATATGGGACTCAATAGCTCAACCGTCCATCCATGGAGTCAATGCTTTGTTAGCTCTGTCTAATTCTGCGAGAACCACAGAAAAACACACCGTTCTGGTTTGTTCTGTATTGATTCAAGTGTGGATTGGAAGAGTCAATTAAGGCTTGTGATTCAGATTCACATGAGTCATCCATCTTTGCAGAGGTGGCTCTGACTCGCCACCAAGCCAATCAATTCACAGCTGAATCAATGCTTAAAGAACCTATAGACTGAGAGCATGTGAGCTGGCTTTTGTGAATGGCAGTTGTTTAATGGAGAAGATCCTACTCAGGACGGATTGTAAGCAAAGATCATGTTCACCAGCAGCTGCACGGCCTGGAATCTGATATGGGAAGAGATCCTCATACCTTCCAGTACCTACCCTGTGTTCTCTCGCTCTCCGCTCTCCGTCTCACACACACAACTGAAAGCATGTCCAGGCCAAGACCTGCCGCATCCGTTGCCATGGAAACCTGGGATGAGTAGAGGGATTTGTTTCTAAAATATTTTCTTTTGTCTTCCCTTCTTTTCATTATCCTATAGTTACATCTATTTATCTGTCTATCTATCTATCTATCTATCTATCTATCTATCTATCTATCTATCTATCTATCTATCTATCTATCTATCTATCTATCTATCTATCTATCTACTTATCTATCATCCATCTGTCTATCCATCTAGCCTACCTACTTATCTATCATCCATCTGTCTATCCATCTTACATCCATAGCTATCAGTCTATCAGACCCTCTATTATTCCGTTTATCCATCCATCGAAATCTCTCTTTTTCTAACCATCTATTACTCTGTCTATCCATCTACCTGTCTATTATTTTGTCCATTTATCCATCCTTCTGTCCATCGATCCATCTGTATACCCATCTAACAACCAGCTACCTATCTGTCTATCTATCCTTCAATCCATCTATCCGTATATACATCTAACATCCATTTATCTGTCTATCTACCCTTCTATTATTCAGTTTATCCATCTGTCTATCCATCCGACTATCAATCCATTCATATCTATATCTATATCTACCCGTCTAATCGTCCATCCATCTATCCATCTATTGTCTATCCATCCATCCACCCGTATACCCATAACAACCATCTATATGTCTATCTATCCTTCTATTATTCGGTTTATCCAGTCATCCATCTTTATACCTGTCTGTCCATTTATTTATCTATTATTCTATGTATCCTTATATCAGTCATTACGTCTGTTTATCTATCCATCTAGCATCCATGTATCATTCCATCCATCTATTTCTTTTTCTGTCTTCTGAACTTTTTGAGTTAACCTTTATTAGGACTTAATGTTTAGCCAGTTCAAACACCTTTGATTCTCCCTCACCCTTCTGTTACTGAGCTCATGTCCCTCATTCTGTTACAGCAGCCGGACCGTTCAAATGAGACCAAAAAGGGTGAAAGAGTGAAAGAGTGAAAGAGAAAGAGACCACCATGACAGGTGCTGTGGTGTCCAGGCAGATCACTAAATGCCCCGTCAGTCTCAGAGCTTCAGATGGCAGCAGATCTAGGAACAATCATTGCTGTATTTCATTAAACTCCACCCATTATACCAGTGACCAGGGTCTTTTTAATTTACTGTATCATACAGTACTGCATTTACATAGTCATTTCAGTAAGGAATTAATCAATGAATACCTCTTATCACTGAACGGAAATACAGGCGGATAAAGCTACACACAAAAAGAAAAAGACAGAGAAAGCGAGAGGGTGAGCAAATCCTGACAGATATTTGAGGGAAAGAACATACAGGATGAAAGTGAGCAGAGTATAATGAGAGACCGAGTGCTCAGTGGAGGTAAAGACGGATGGAAACAAGGCCAGAGAGAGACACAGGGAAGACAAAAGAAAAAGAGAAGGAGAGAGAAGAGAGGAGAGCGATTCGGCTGTAATGGCTTGCGTCTCCTGGCAATCGAATTCTTGCCGCTCTGTCGCACAGGGAGAGTTAATTGACAGGCAACCACTTAAGTCTTAATTTTCTTTTAAGATTGTGGTGAAAAAAAGAAGGAGAGTGAGGAGAAAGTGAGGGTCTACGAAGGGGGAATTCTAATGAGGGAGGTATCACGTCTGAGCAGGGCCATTACGTGTGATCTCTATTCCATTCTCCCAGTAGACACCACGGTTCCGCTGTTTTAATGGCCCAGCCACTGGACAGAGAGAGCATGTCACAGCTAACTGCCTCACTGTGCAGGAATGAATTTAACACTAGGCTAGGTCCGCCTACTTAGGTTTAGCATGCGTCTAATCGAAGTCTCCGGAGAGACGGAGATGGTTTGCTGCATGGTTTGAGTCGAGGAATGATTTCATGACCTGAAATCGGGTGGAATTTGAATCCCAGTACTATCTTAAGACTTCTTCTGTTTAGATTTCTCATGATTTTTCAGTCTAAATAGAAATTTGAAGATAAGGAGCCTCTGGATTATAGACGTTTGAGATCACAATAAATAAATAAATATTAAAAAGGAACCTTCATGCAAGTTTGTCATACAAGGGTCATAGGACAAAAATTTACTTGAAATCTTCCTTTTGTTGGAACACATGGCATTTGGTATCCATGATGTAAATCTTGATAAAATTTTGAATCTAAATCCAGAAATAAATGTGACCCTGGACCACAAAACCAGTCATAAGGGTAATTTTTTTCGAAATTGAGATTTATACATCATCTGAAAGCTGAATAAATAGGCTTTCCATTGATGTATGGTTTGCTAGGATAGGACAATATTAGGTCGAGATACAACTATTTGAAAATCTGGAATCTGAGGGTGCAAAAAAAAATCTAAATATTGAGAAAAATCGCCTTTAAAGTTGTCCGAATGAAGTTCTTAGCAATGCATATTACTAATCAAAAATTAAGTTTTGATATATTTACAGTAGGAAATTTGCTAAATATCTTAATGGAACATGATCTTTACTTAATGTCCTAATGATTTTTGGCATAAAAGAAAAATCAATAATTTTGCCCCATACGATGTATTTTTGGCTAATGCTACAAATATACACCAGCGACTTAAGACTGGTTTTGTGGTCCAGTGTCACAAATAAGATTTCAGAGATCTGGAGCAGGGGATGATTATCAGTGAATAAGGACATACATTTCTATAACTATAGTTCGGCTTCAAAAGGAACTGTGTAGCAAACAGATTGCATAGACTACTTTTATCTTTTTAAGAGCTTGACAGATGTGGCCACACAATTGTACATTTATTACATTTATTATGTTTAAATTTATGGAAAAATAATGTTTTATTTATTTATTTATTTTTGGAAAAACTATCCTTTTGTTTTCCAGCAAAAATTACATTTCTATAACTATAGTTCGGCTTCAAAAGGAACTGTGTAGCAAACAGATTGCATAGACTACTTTTATCTTTTTAAGAGCTTGACAGATGTGGCCACACAATTGTACATTTATTACATTTATTATGTTTACATTTATGGAAAAACTAATGTTTTATTTATTTATTTATTTTTGGAAAAACTATCCTTTTGTTTTCCAGCAAAAATAAAAATAAATACATCACACCAAACAGGCCTGGAACGACATTAAAGAGACAGTATATAATGAAAGAATTGCCATTTTGGGGTGAACTAACTCTCTAAAGCAATGTAGCATTCACTGTGTTGGGCTTTATCATTAGGTCATGATGCTAAAATGAAGCAGAAACAACAACATCTGTACTCTTTGGTAGTGTCCATTCAAAAGCAAATTTTTGGTAGTGTCTATTCAAATCCTGTCTAAGTGGTTCTTGGCCAGAAGAAGCTGCAATATGAACCAGATCTATTGCTGTGTAATCAAATGTCTGGCAACATGAGACTACACAATGCCAGCCAATCAGATTGGAGCTGACAGCTTCAGCCAGTGCTGGCCATTTTTGTGTAGATATGCAGACTAGACTGAGACTACCTTTCACTCAACTTACACAGAAACACATCTCTTGAATTTTCCTGGCTGTCAATAGAGAAATCCAGTGGAGAATACAAGAACTTGAATATAATAAATTTTGACTTTCATGAGATACACTGCATATGATTTGTGTTAGAACAGCACTCAGAGCTGTCCATTTCAGAAAGGAAGAAAAGTACTTCAAAGTTCTCAGTAATGACATGATTGAGAGAATGAGTGTGTTTCTGAATTATTGTTCAGTCCCCTTTAAATCTCTCATGCTCTCTGGTCTCTGAGTTCTGTGCTTATGGCCAGTGGATTGAGCAAAAATCTGAGGCAGTGCAGCTCGCCCCCTAGTGACACTGAGATGAATTACAAAAGCCCGCAGGAGAAATCTCTGTGATTCACTGTTATGTGAGCCCTAGAGAGAGTCGGTCAGCCACTTTAAAGCTGTGCAGGGGCCTGGACTACCATGACTTTTCTCCTAGTTCAAAAGAGATTCTACAGATTCTGTTTAATAGAGATAAATTGCAGGCAAAACAGTTTTTCTTCATTGACAAACATTAATATTATTTATAATACATATATATATATATATATATATATATATATATATATTAGTATATTCTCTCTTAACATAAGTGTGTTTTGTGTGTTAATGGCTTCAAGTCATCATTCCATCTCATATCTTATCACGGTGGCCTCTAAAGAACTAAATGGTTGAAGTGTGGTTCCGTTATCTCACCACTGCCTCTCTTGCCCCCTCGTCACATAGATATCATATCTCACCCTGTATCTTTCTCTCTTTCTCTCTCTCTCTCACACACTCACATACACTCTCTATTCTGTTCACACACACACACACACACACACACACACACACACTCTCTCTCTCTCTCTCTCTCTCTCACACACACACATGGACACACATTCATACTGTCTCACACTTGCCCTTTTTTACACACACCCACACCCTCCGTCTCTTTGCTATTCTGACAGCTCTGAGGCTCCCTGCCTCCAAGGTGCAAAGCCAAACTCTTGGCGATGGCAGAATGGGTTAAAAGGTTATCGGCGTCACCTTTGACACCCAAATGGTTGCCATGGCCACTGCCCTTTATCAGAGCAGACAAAAAGTACAGCAGAGAACTGAAATGCAAGACAAGGCAACTGCAAAAGGCAAATTTGAGTTGTTGGGTTACTAAGGCGGCTACAGACAGGTCCTGGATCAGTATCTAGTTGTGAAGTAGGTGAATTAATAACAGAAGAAAAGGTCATTGTGTTGGATCAGCCCGTTCTATCAATAGGTATAGCTGTCCACTAGCAGTTTACGAATCCGCTGAAGTGCCTCCACACCTGTCCGGTGTACAGGTGTGCGCTCAATGAGGCCGCTGGTCATGGTGAACTATTTTGGCTTTCTGCTACCCAAAGAACTTTGAAATCTTCATAGCTTTTTATGCTGGAGGAGGGTGACCTGTACATTTTCGGAGTTTGTTTAAAGTTCTTTGTCTTTACCAGGTCATATGGACTGTACAATATTAATTACTCAGAGAAGACTTTCACAAGTTCCTAAAATCTGAGTTTCCAGTCACAGTCGTATGGTTATCACTGCCACCATTTTTCTGTTTGTGTGTGTGTGTATATATACACTAAGTCAATACAGACATCTCCAGACTCACATACTTATCTCGAACTCACGCCAGATTACAAAGTTTTAATCACAAATTGCGATTATCTTATTGACACAAACTGCATAGAGGTATAAATAAGAGATCTAATCCTTGTTTAAGCAGTTGTTATCATAAGTAAAGCCATTTATGCTCTGGGTTGAAGGGGATCTGTGATACTGAGGTTTGCAGATGAGTGGAAGTTGAGAGTTGTTTACTTTAGCAGATTTATGTGACTCGTGGCAGCGTGAGAATTGAATCAGGGGACCTTAAAATGGCTGACATGCAACATTAAATCAAGACGCTTGCACATAAAACACACACAATAGTGGTCCAAGCCAACCTTTTTCATCTAAAAATAATCTAGCCAAGTAATTTTAACAAGTTTTTTATTGTGAAAAACTCTGATTCTCAGGTTTAGTCTAAACTCGGCTGTCTCTCAAAATGGCCGCCTCTCAATCATGCCTTAGCCTTAACTCTGACTGCAACGGTCACATGACAGTAAAAAAAAGTCCTCATCCTCTCCGTTCCATCTGCTCGCTCCATTCACAATAACGAAGCAAGCGATGAGAGAAATCTCATTTAGCAAACGTCACCCTGAGGCAAAGCAGAGAGGGCATTAGCTACTGGGAAATAGTTCCTAAGCGTGTGAATATTTGCAGTTGGAAAGGGAGGGAAAAAAGGAGACTCCACGCCCAAAGCGTTTTCCAGACACTTTTTTAAACCTATTTTCTCAATCGCTCTCTGTTGTCAGTCATCACTTGTCAAATTAGAATCAGGTTAGAGTGTTAGAGTCTTATCTTTCTTTGTGCTGAGTGTCAGCTGAGTATTACCTAAGAAACAAATCAACCACAAACTGTGTTTGAGGGAATGAGAGTTTAGAGAACAAATGACAGAGAGCGAGAGAAATATGGAAGTAGTTGCTTCAAAGGAAATGGAATGAAATAACTAAGAAATGGAAAATGCTGAAGGTCAAATGTTAGTCTTTGAAAAAATGAAGGGGGAAAAACTGCAATATGATGTGCTCATTAAAATTAATATGTGTTTTTTATAGTATTGCAAAAATTTATTAATTAATTAAAAATGTTAAACTGTATGGAAGCATCAAGATGCAGATTAAATAAATAAATTAAATGTGTGCTTCCTTGAGGCAGATATATATTTTATTTGGTAAGATGTCATGCATATGGACTAAGATGCAAACAAAGCCATGTGACATTGCCTAGGAAGA
>NW_015505227.1:2554915-2617903 GCF_001515645.1 Sinocyclocheilus grahami
TTTTTTTTTTTTTAAGAATATAATTAGAATAGAGAGTGCTAGAGTTAGAGGGTCAAATAAAGATGGAAGAGATGTATTTTTAGCCGATTCTTGAAGATGGTTAAAGACTCAGCTGCTCAGACTGAGTTGGGCAGGTCATTCCACCAGGAGGGAACATTTCATTTAAAAGTCTGTGAAAGTGATTTTGTGCTTCATTGGGATGGCACAATAAAGTGACGTTCACTTGCAGAACACAAGCTTCTAGAGGGCACATAACTCTGAAGTAATGAATTTAGGTAAAGGGGTGCAGAACCAGTGGTGGTTTTGTAGGCAAACATTAATGCCTTGAATTTTATGCGAGCAGCTATTGGTAACCAGTGCAAATTGATAAACAGAGGTGTGACGTGCATTCTTTTTGGCTCTTAAATTAAAAATTAATCTTGCTGCCGCATTCTGGATTAATTGTAAAGGTTTTATAGAACTGGCTGGAAGACCTGATAATAGATCATTAATAAATAATTAACTATATATACTGTACATATACAGTATATATATATATATATATATAGTTAATTATTTATTAATTATCTATTTTCTTTAAGAAATATTAATAGAAATTTTCTCTCACCCTCATGAAGACATGAAGATGACAATGTCGACAGAACTGTTTTTATTAATCTTTCTCAAAGAAATTTACACAGCTCTTTAGTTTATGGCAAAGGCAATAACAATATAATTTTAATTTTAGGTTTACCATTTTATTGACAAATGCATGAACAGAATAACAGAACAGAAGACAAAGCCTGGAGGTATACGGCACATTAATGGCAGTGATTCAACCAACAACAAAACCAGACCAACTTCTTTTCTGTATGCTGTGTTTATTTACCTTCTGATTTAATATTTTACAGGTTGGCCACATATCAGAGCAGCTTTATTTTATACTCCACGCACCATGTTGTTGAGGAATGTTTTGTTTCAGGGCACACATTTAGGCCTACTACTGAATAACTGAGAACAGAGGAAAGTGTGGAGGTCAGAGGCGTGCAGGGATCTCTGTGGATAAACTTTTCCTCCGAAGTGCACCACAATGTGAGGGTGAGGTGGCCCCCTTTGTCCTGGAACAGAATGACTGAGTGAGTGTGGAGCTGACGGAAAGGTCATGGAGAGTTCGGCAAGAGAGGTGTGTAACACTGAGCATGCGTCGCGACCGGCTCTCCAGCGCGCACTTGTGTTAGTGGGACAGGTTTGAATGATGATCTGAGGAGTGCTCTCGTGTTCTCTTCTCTGTGTGCTGAAGCTCTACTGGCTCAATGCCAGGAGCGTGAGAGCTTTTATCTGAAATGGGAGACATCCCTGCCCTACTGATTCCCGCTCCCGCTGTCAGTAAAAATGCACAGGCTAAGATCTCTTGTTGTTTGGGTTCCAGGATCCACTTTAGAAATTCACCAGTGGTTTTACGCTCATTTGATATGCCCTTTTTTTCATTTGTTGACCTTGACTGTCTTGATAAAAAATGAAACCATTTTTCAATTCTTTTTAAATCATTCTTAATCATGTGGTCTTGAACTAGGAACCGCTAATGTCAGAGGCCCATGTTTGAACTGTACCATATAGAGCCAAGTTTTCAGTACAAAAATAACAAATCAGTGTGGCAAGCATATATATATATATATGCAAAATAATGTAAACAATATGTACACTACCATTCAAAAGCTTGGAGTAAGATTTTTAAAAGTTTATTTTGCTCATCAAGGCTATTTATGAGATCAAGAACAACAGTAAAACAGTAATATTATGAAACATTATTACAAAACTTTTCTGTTTGTATATATTTTAAAATGTAATTTATTTTCATTAAATAATTGAAAGATAAAGTCTATTATAACATTTCCGATCATTTCTTACAATTGTGCTACCATAATATTTTTTGCAAAAACATTTTTTCCCTTAACTTTTAATTTTTATCATTAAAAAATAAAAAATCACTGAACTCAAACATTTCAATGATATATTTTTAGCATATATACAGTGGGTACGGAAAGTATTCAGACCCCCTTAAATTTTTCACTCTTTGTTATATTGCAGCCATTTGCTAAAATCATTTACGTTAATTTTTTTCCTCAATAATGTACACACAGCACCCCATATTGACAGAAAAACACAGAATTGTTGACATTTTTGCAGATTTAGAAATGTAATTATTTATAATTTATAATTATTTAAATATATAATTTATATTTATCAGTTTATAAAGCGAAAATTACCCTTCTGTAATAGGCCATAGCTCCTTCAGAATGCTCTATCGAACTAGAGCATTTATGTTAATCAAACAGAATTTTGTATAGAGCAAAGAATCGAGGGAGATTTCAGGGCCAAGTACAACAGAGCTGCTACCCTCACCATTACTTGTTCATTGAAGCTACATCATGTGGTATTCTTGTCTGATTTAAACCAATCAAAGCTCACACTTCTCACAGACACCCATTTGGCATTGGGTAACAGAATAAACACTAAAATACACCTACACTTACTTTCATGTTGAAGAAATCAGATCCATAATGGCCATACAGAAATCATCAAAAGAGTCACCAAAAAATGAAAATTCAAATAAGACCACAGCGTGTGGCACGATGGATCTACATACAAACGGAAGAACGCAAAGTGTACTGTAAAGCTGTGGGTGAAGTGCATTTCCGTGTGTGGAATTCTTTTTATGGCTAAAAGGCTCGTTCAGGGGCCGCAGTGAGTGTGTGGTGATGATACTGTAGTCTGATTAAATTAGGCCCCTGCTCTGCAGTGGCTCCACAGGTCGTCTGCCAGATGGTGAGGAATGGAGGGCAAACCCGAGAGATTCATCCCAGACCTCTTATGCTGCTGCGTCTGAAGCCATCCACACACATCCTGACAAGCTGTCAGAGCTCCATAGCACGAGAATAAAGGGTAGAATCAAAGAGAACGTGATGTGTGCGAGAGAGAAAGGGAGAAAGAGAGCAAGAAAAACACACACACACTCACACCATAGAGCGTACATATATTTCTCAACGAAGCCTGTGATGTAAAGTTTATTAAATCAGTATTAATGTTCCACTTTTATGAGTTGGGCAGGGCACTGGCTGTAAATCTGAGTCCATTTACTACCTGAGCCACATGCAGAGAGATGAAATGACTGCGATAATATTCACCATAATGGCTCGGCTAATGTTTGCAGCTTTAGTAAGAAAAATATTATTAGACCATGTAGTCCGACAGCGGCACGTTGTGCTGAGAAATATTCAGTGAAGGAAAACCCTTAAAACAGTCACTTTTGAAAAGTTCTGTTTCTTCTGCTGCCGTGATTCATACAATGTCACACTGTCACGGATCCAGATATGCCTCAATTTGACACACACTAATGTTCGTCTTACAGTAACATCCACAATCACTCATGGGATAATCCGATTCATTTCAGCATGAATATTCAAATATTCATACGTATTTATATGAATGAAAGAAATCTCATCAGTCCCTGTTCGTTGACCAAGTCGCACAGTTAGCAGATAGCATGTCCATTGCCCACTTAGTTCATAAATCATCCCAATCGTGACTTCTGAATTATGATCTATTACATCTAATTCCAGTGTTTTTACCCCCTTTTTCTATGTCAGAGCACCAGTCAAGCAGAGAGAAAGAGAGAAAGAAGAACGACCTCTAATGAAAGATTAGATGAGAGCCCCTCCGAAACTATCAAGGGACATCAAGTTTTAACCGAATGATGAATATCACCCTTTTAAGTTGGAAAAAAACATTCATTGGCAATGTAAAACTGTCCAAGTTTAATTACATTCTCTGGCAGAGTGAAAAGCCCTGGACGAAAGCAAGAGACAGCATCAAATGGCTTTTCATTGCGGACAAGTGCTAAAAATAAAGCAATCAACATGGAAACAGCATGTCTTATATTGAAATGATGACATTCAGTATTATTCTAAGTTAAATTAGAAATGATATCAACAGCAAGCTAGGGGGTAATAAAGTTTTTATGGACTAAAATAATGGCATATTTGGCGTGAAGACGGAGGAAGAAAAAAGCGAAACTCACGTTTCAGACAAAATTAAGCCAGTTAGTCTTTCTCCACCGATAAAAATGGTTTCAAGAGAAGCCAAAGCATCAAGTTTTGCATGTCATTAGACTGGAACAGAGTCTAACTGGAAAGCAGCTATTCCAATCAGATCAGAGTATTGTCACTAACTGCTGTAGAAAATACCATTTTGTAAATAATTAAACCATGACAAGTGTCTTGATCATTTTCTGCATGACTTTTATTCATACTTAGATTCTTTGATGACCTGGATGAGGGTTTCCAAAACGGGTTTGTGAACACCTGTGAGTTTATTGATGAAATGCTAATTAATTAAATCATTAAAAAAATGTAAAATTAAATACATTTGCAACAAAACCAAAGCAAAATAAAATAGTTTATAATAATAAAATATATTTTATTTGATTACCAATTAAAATCTATATTTTAATATTTTTTAAAGCAAATATTTAAGGTCAACGGGGATCAGCTGACCTAAAGTTTAAAAATCCCTGACCTGGATGGCTGAGAAACTTCACAAACATTACTTTGCAACAGTGAATTGCTGTAACTACTGGCTTTGTTTGTAGTAATCAAATGACCTCATTAGCCAACAAAGGTGACATTACATTATGTGTGGAACTATGACACCACCTGAATGTCACACAAGAGTGATATTGAATGTGCAGACAGACAAAGACAGGAAGGGAATTTATGGCATCTGTCTTCACCTGTACAGGGAGAGTGCTTTCACTTCCATGAAAGAGCCTCTATTTAAAACTCTGAATGACAAAAGACAAAAAAATTCATTGATAGGATTTCATCTCTTGTTAATGTAAGAGAGCTCAATGAATGGCACAACCAGCTGTTAACTGTGTAGTGCTTCTGTGTCTTTCTTTTTGTGGGTCAGTGTAAATATGTGCTTACGTGTGTATACACAAACACACTATTCCATACACATAAAATGGTATGCACACAAACAGTACCAATCAAAGGAAGTTTGGACACACCTACTCATTCTTTGACTTATGAAAATAGTCACCCTTAGTCTAGATTACAGTTTTGCACACTCTGGACATTCTGTCAACTAATTTCATTTTGCTTGTTGAACAGTAACGGAGGAGTTCAATGTGGGTTGGGAATTGTTGGCTGCTGCTTATCTGGGCCAAGTAACCAAACCAAAACCCAAACTAAACCAAAATATAGTAACCATGCGTTTTAGATCTAACAGTTTGTCCAAAGGTTTTGACCTTATAAATGTGTACGTGCCAAAGGTATTTTTGAATCCAGCTTAGAAAATAAATGGAATCAAGCTAGCGTTCACATGCCTAATTTTTTCCTATTAATTACTTCGGGTCTACAACATCCCTTCCAAACTGATCCAAATTTCTTTTGGATGAAGCTCAATTTTCTTATGTTTTCTTTTTGGTCCAACTGAGCAACCAATCCGATACTAATGGATTGTTTAGTTATGTAATGCAAGTAGATTATCTTGTTCAGGTCTTTTCAGCTCTTTTCACAACTTTTAGGGCTGGAAATAATTTATTTATTCACTCTAATATCAGCTAAATTGATGAAGATTTTTCTTCTTCTGAAATTTGGAACTGATCTTTTAAATAAAAAATAATATTATAACTATAGTTTTACAATAAATATCATAAAACACATTACAGTTGAAGCCATTTCCCTGTTTTCCGTCATTCATACACGATAACGTTCAGAGACTCTGGATGCTTTGCCTGTGTCCTTTGAACCAATGTGAGAATGTCATCAGACTGACGGTCAGATGATGAACAGATAAAAGTCACAACAGCAACATTTTCCTTATGAGATGGCCCCGTCTTATAATGTATTGCTTTGTTATGCCTCTTCTCTCGCAGTCCCACTGTCTTTTAGCAGCCATTTAAACATTTCAAATGATCTTTAACCTCCAGCCTGAGAGAGCGGGACCAGCGGCACTCTGTCATTTTCTCCCTCCGTTTACATTTCTTCATCTTCTGCAATCCATCTCGCTCCATCTCAGCAATTCATCTTTCTCGGTCTTTCTCCCACAAGCATTTATATCCACAGGATGCTTTTATCAATGACCAACAATGATCTTCACAACCTGTGAACATAATTTATACATTTAAGTTCATCAATCTCAGCATAAAGGAAATGTCAGTGATTACCTCAAGCATAGTGCAACCAAGTGATCCATATCCAACAACACTCATTCAGGTGTTCAGTTTTCCCTCCAAGCAATGTTTTAACTCTTGAAGTGCTCATATCATGAGGTTTAAACTTTTTGAAATAGGAGTTTAGTGTACTATGAAATTATTCTGTAACCTTAAGAAATCAAAATGTATTTCCCAGTTCAGAAAGTCCACCTGCTGAAGCAAAGCTGTAAAAATAGCTTGTTCTGAAATATGACATCAAAAACCTGAAATTTTACAAATGAGCAGTTAATAGGCTAAAATACTATGATAAAATACTTATTTTTTTACAAAATATTTATACAACTATAAAAGTAAGCCATCTGTAGGTTGAAAAATACAAGGACTGGGGTGCTATCAAAACATTGCTCAACTTAACATCCGACACAGTAGCATTTGCTTAACTAATGTTGTGAGATTGAGGCGAGAGTACCTGCTTGTTCATCCAAGTACAGAAGAGGACGTATTTGCAGAACCTGTTCGAAACAGTCATTATTTTTGCAATTCCGCATGCTGACGTTAGTGGCACAGAAATTACGATCTTTACTTAGATCTTTACTTGTTTAATTTTCAACAAAGTATATGGACAACTATAGTGAAACGTGTGCTGCAAATTAAATCCCAGGCATTAAAAGTGCAATTTTGGTCCAATAAACCAGAGCCGGTTCATATAAAGTCAATATAATCTGCTGGAGTATTTAGCTACTATAGTGCAACCAAGTGATCCATATCCAACAACACTCATTCAGGTGTTCAGTTTTCCCTCCAAGCAATGTTTTAACTCTTGAAGTGCTCATATCATGAGGTTTAAACTTTTTGAAATAGGAGTTTAGTGTACTATGAAATTATTCTGTAACCTTAAGAAATCAAAATGTATTTCCCAGTTCAGAAAGTCCACCTGCTGAAGCAAAGCTGTAAAAATAGCTTGTTCTGAAATATGACATCAAAAACCTGAAATTTTACAAATGAGCAGTTAATAGGCTAAAATACTATGATAAAATACTTATTTTTTTACAAAATATTTATACAACTATAAAAGTAAGCCATCTGTAGGTTGAAAAATACAAGGACTGGGGTGCTATCAAAACATTGCTCAACTTAACATCCGACACAGTAGCATTTGCTTAACTAATGTTGTGAGATTGAGGCGAGAGTACCTGCTTGTTCATCCAAGTACAGAAGAGGACGTATTTGCAGAACCTGTTCGAAAACAGTCATTATTTTTGCAATTCCGCATGCTGACGTTAGTGGCACAGAAATTACGATCTTTACTTTTAATTTTCAACAAAGTATATGGACAACTATAGTGAAACGTGTGCTGCAAATTAAATCCCAGGCATTAAAAGTGCAATTTTGGTCCAATAAACCAGAGCCGGTTCATATAAAGTTAATATAATCTGCTGGAGTATTTAGCTACTTTTCAGCACACCACTTTAAAGCTGCAGTCCGTAAATTTAGCTTCTTTGTCGCCATCTCTGTTTGAAAACCTTGAATTGCAATTACTTGCGGAATTATCTTCTTTGCTTGGGTTGTACTCTGGCACGGCTCCAGCGCGGATGAATCTAATGTTTTGAGGAGTGTGTGTGGCAGTCAGTCACCGCACCAGTGTGAATCCTATACTTAGTAATCACAGATTCTAGCCTACGTCTTGGAATATATGACCCAAATAAGAATTTTCACTGGATATTGTCATCTGAACAAGTAACAAGTCTGCCACATTTGTTCTGACCAACTGAGGAAAAAAGCATTACAATAAATCGTGCTAATGATGATTTAATCTAACGACTGATTAGCTCAAATTATTATTATTGTTATACTTTATTCTCAGATTATTAATGTTAATAATCAGCATTGCGTGACTATGAGTATAGTGTGTGTGCAGATTTCAATTTCTGCACAATCTAATCGAATCTAATCTAATTGTCATATCATTCGAATTTCATACCAAGAAATTCTTTAAACCCAAAAAGCAAACTCCCTTCGAACTGGTTGTCTTTAAAAATACAAATCTTGTGTAATCCCAGGCTATCTGTAATCAGAAGCACATTTAAAACTGGAATATAATTTAATTTCATTGCACATGTGTTTCATATAATCCTTTCTGGATTACAATCCGCCATCAAAATTATTTTTGACATTTAATTATTCTAGCTGCTGTGAGAAAAGCTATCGCATCCTCACATGCAATAGCCTAGTAGCCGGGACAACTTCTTTATGTTTACAGACGTGACGTAATGACGCAGCAGCATGCTCGAATTTCCCGCGAAAACCTACCCGTACCACTCAAATTAGAAAATATTATTATAAGCTAACCGTTGTGAATCGGGTTAAATTAAGGCGATAGTTTTGAACACTGGCTGGTTATGTACTTGCTCAAATATTGATTTTGGATAATTTTTTACCAAAAAAAGTTATGGACTGCAGCTTTAAGTATGCCACTTAGTACTGTAAAGGTGATGATACACAGGGCAATGTTGTCAAGCGATGTTATTTGGGCACTTTCCCATTGAGAATGGGCAACAAATTTCTATCTGGATACTTTAGATTGGTGTCTCACCTGATTGCCCATGACGGCAAGGCTGCCCAGCAATATAAAGTTGCCCCGTGTATCATCACCTTTGACTTTGAATGTTAAAGTGCAAATGAACACCTGACCACTCTTGTGGGTTTGCTCCTGTTACAATAAAAAAAATTGTAGGGTAAAAACATGCCAGGCATTGGTATGAGGTAAGCAACTCATCTACAACAAATAAAATTGATAATGGGTGTGTTAGATTTATAGTGTGTGAATAATCAAGCATTAACAATAATCAGTGGTATTGGCGGCACCAAGGGGCCCCCAAATAAAATTCTGCTTAGGGCCGGCTCTGCAATAAACTGACACATTTTATTGGTATTATCACTGGAAAAAATATTAAATTGAAAACTAATGAAAACATTTTTGTTAACTGAAATTAAAAAGAAATATAACAGGGAAAAACTAAACTGAACTTTTCATGACTAAAATATAAATACATAAAATAAAAGCCACAAGTTAATTTTATTTTTAGATATACTGGTATACTTAAATATTATATTTTATATTTATAATGATTTAATAATTAATCTTTTATTGGTACTTTTTTTAAATAATGCAATTTAGCACATTAACTACAACCATACTAATATATTAAAACTTAAATTAAAAACTAACAACAACAGACTAAACTAAATTAAACCGGAAATAATGACTGAGTAAAAAATTCAAAATGATAAAACCCTGCCACACACCTCTATTGAGTGCCACGGTCAAACAGTCCGATTTCCTCTGCTTATTTCAAACATCAGAGGTTTCTGCTTTTACTCCATAACCAGGCCTTCTTTAGGTCTGCCATCATGGACACACTTGTTTTTTTAACTAAGGCTACTGCAGCGTTCATAAGGAGGCATGTAAACCTCCAATGCCAAACCTACTCCAACTTCCTCCAAAACGTCTGACTGAATGGAGCTCACCGACAGAGAACGTCAACTTCACACATACTTGAGACTTTTAAAAGTGACATTTACCTCATATTCAAACCATAAACGGGCAGCCATATTTCATGTCAACACTGAGGTTCCTTCCCAGTGTAAATAGGGAAACTCCATAAAGGTACGAGAAAGTGTGTGTTCCAAATCTCAGCCATTGCATGTAACTACAACAGCATAAAAGCTTGCCTGTATGCCGGAAGCCCAGTAGTTTCCCCCCAGGGACACACTCCAGACTAGCCATCCTATAAAGCTAAGCTAAAAAGCCAGGTTTAAAAAGTACCATAAAGTACAAAGAGGGAAAGAGGGGCTTCCTTCCTCTCTCCAACCCCGCGGCCTGACTAGGAGAAAAAATATGAACTTAGCAGTGGTGGTTTGACTGATGACGCCATGCTAAATCACGCTACTTCCTGCCGCGGCCCACGCTGTGGAGCAGGAGTTGTGAATTATTATGATGTATTATTACCGAGCAGAGCTACGTGATATTACATTGTATGCCAAATTACGTCTGAGAAATAGCTTTATCTCATTAATTAATCATGGTAATTTATACCTTTCTGTTGTTGAGATGCACGGAGGCTGGAGTTGGCGTACGCACAGATGTGAGAGTTTTCAAGGGAGAGGATCGTTTTGTACAGCGATACTTTTGAAGGAAAGATTAATGGCGGGGTTTTGTATTTACAGCCTCTCGGTTGGAGAATCTGTTTCTGATAGCGGCAGTGAAAAGCAATAGATGGTCTTTAGTCTTTAGCGAGTATGTGGGCTCTCTCTCACACACACACTTTTGCTTATATGTGTGTGTGATTGGGTCACTCTTTCCATCAAGAGTCATGACAACATGCTGTTTTCATGGGGGTTGTTAATCTGGTCTTGCAGTGAATGAGTGGTCTTGCCTAAAAGAAAGCCAACACGCTGCACTGCCCCCTAATGGTCAACACGTCCAACAACATCTGCAAAAAGCCTCCCATCCCCCACTTCAGATTGAATCTCTGTGCTGTGAATCTGTGCTGTACAGTGGGATATAATATGAAATGATATATTAACAGTGTACATAAACTGGATTTTCTTCAGAATTAACTTTGGAGATCAGCACAGTATCAAAACTAAATTATAGTGCACTCTCAGGGAAAGAAAACAAAAACAAAAGCTGGTACAAAAGCTGGAAGGGTATCCTGTTAAAAAGTACTAATACGTATCATTTAGGAACTAATATGTACCACTTAGGTACCATGTGTACACTACTTTTTTTTATCAATATGTACCTTTAAAGTACTAATATGCACACAAAATTTTACCTTTTGAAAGGGTACTGCCCCAGTGACAACTTCTGTACCATTTTATTTCCCTGAGAGAAATAAAAAAAAATATATACACAACTATTATGTTGCTCTGCAATTACATGAACACTTATTGTTATTAATTGCATTTAACAAACTGTTAGTTTTACAATAAGATTTAACTTAACATTAATTAATTATCATAAACTAACAATGACCCTTTTTTTTATTTATTTATTTATTTTTTTACAGTATTTATTAATCTAGGGTAATGTTAATAAATGTACACACACACACACACACACACACACACACACACACACACACACACACACACACACACACACAAATGAAATTTCTTGAGTCACTTTGTTGAAAAGTTTAGGGTTAGATTTCCAAAAAATACAAATGTAAATATAATAAAATGATCAGTTCATACTTTTAAATGCTGTATTGTGAATTGAAACATCTCCTATTAATAGAATAGCATTCAAAGTTTTTTTTAATTAACATTAATGTATTATGAACAAACACTAATTAGCCATTATATATTTACAAATGTAAACTAAACTATATCAATGAAAGTTGTAAAAACTGTTAATTGAACCTTACTGTAAAGTCTAATGAATTTTTTCCTTATCTGTGACTCAAGATCAGTGTCCAGTTGCATAAACATCCCCACTATGTTAAGACTGTGACTTAAGGACTAGTTTGACCAACTAGCAGTTAACCAAGTGGTAATCAATCTTACTTTTTGAATTAAAATCAGACCAATATTTTTTTTTATGTAAATGACTTTACAAAGTTATGACCAGTCTTGGAGAAAAAATAGACTTATAAGATTAGTCTAAGCAGTTTATGCAACCAGCACCATCAGACCGGCAACAATATTTGGGTCATGACTCACCATTTGAGTTATCACTGGAGTACACCAACAAACACAGATCATCACACAAAAATTAAATGGCCATTAATAAATACTCAGTATGCTTAAAATCAGCTATTACCTGCTCCAATTATGTAGTTACGCAAAAAACACCCACCCACACCTCATACCTGCAGCGTTCTGAAAATAAGGGAACATCATCTCTTGCGTCATGTATGTAGACACACCATCCATCATTGTTGAGAAGTCATTACATTTGGCTTCTTAAAGCTAATCCTCGCCATTAGACCCCATGACTGATCGCAAACTCTGACTGATGCTATCTATATGTAGCAAATTACATGGCTCCCATTTGCACATTCTGGGATTTCTGCATACATTATGCCTCATGGTGATTTGGGCTCAAAACACAGTAAAGCTGATTACTGAAATGGGTCCTACTGCACTTTACTGGATTTAGAAGTAATACTGACTGAAATATTTGGGTTATTTTGCATAATCAACATGACATAAATGCTCCGTAGATGTTTCAAATCAAAATAAAGCATTTAATTTCATACCCATTCATTATATTTACATTTGTATTTCTCGAAAATGTCACTTTTGTCAAAGTGACTGAACAAGAAAGTTAATTTATTGTGTAAATTTATTATCTAGCTAAAGGTACAGCCACAAAGCTAAGGCTAAAGAGTTTGTGCTAACGAGAGCACATAGTCAGGCATAACAATGCTTGATATAAATGTGACATCAGCCAAAAAGGAAAGTCCTTATTTCATAGTCTGGTTAAAAATTGCAACGAAAAACGTGTTTATTTTATTTGCAATAACATGCACCAATTACTCGTGCACAATAAGACCAGAAATGTGCCTTAAGGAAAGGAAATCATCATTTATACACACTCATATCAATCCAAACCTATATGACCTTCTTTCTTTTACAATGAAGATATTTTAAGAAAAGTGTTTTCCATCCATATGGAAGTCAATGGGCACCAAAACTGTTTGGTTACCAATCTTCTTCAAAATAACTTCTCGTGTTCAGCAGAAGAAAGAAAGTCATACAGGTTTTGAACGACATAAGGATGAGTAAATGATGACAGAAACTTAGTTTCTGGGTGGACTATCCCTCTAACAGTTTCAGTATGCAGAGTTTTGTTAAGAGCCCGTTTTAGACGACAAAGGCCTGGCTAAGCAAACACTGACACAACCAGAGGGGAATAGTGGAAGACTGAATATAGAACCTCGTGGGACAAGCACATCTCTTGTGGGAAGAGTATGAGATGCTGAGAATGACCCTTTCCAAAGAGCTGTTAGCAGTACGAGGTTGTGGAGAAGCTTCTTGTGCACTACAAGGTACAAACTGTACTGAAGTGAATGAGATTACTGAATTTAAAAGATCAGATGTTTTATATAAATACGTGGTTTTCATGATGAACATAAGTGACTCTCGACTGTCGGCAGTTCGGAGAGCTAAAAGGTAAAGTGGACGCAATTGGCTCAAATGGGTCAAGTTTTAAGGAAGTTAAAGAAACATATTCACCAGTGGCATGCCATCTATGCGTCAGATTTCTCGGTCCACTGTAATTTGCAGCGAGTCTCCTCTGAGGTGCCATGGTAACTAGGTCACCTGAGATGGAGAAGTACAAGCGTTTGTGAGGTAAGGCATAAAGAGGGATAAAGAAACAGAGAGAGAGAGAGAGAGAGGGAGGGAACAGAAGCACTGACACAGCAAAACAACAAAACTTCTGTACACATTTGACATGACTACCACTGGAAATACAAAGTCACTATGAAACCAAAAACTGTAAATTCTTATTTTTATAGAATATTGCCGTGTTCATTATAAATGATCTATTCTTTATTATTAGCTTATTTATTTACTTATTTTTACAATTAATGGACTCTCATAACCCATTTAAAAACATTATCCTCCCCATTGCAACAACGTTTCTTTGATGAAGTGTACATTGACAAGAAGGCGGGAAAATATCCCTCCCTCGCAGCAATTAACAAATGACAGTGATCTAATCAATTCCTGATAGACAAAATCAGGTCCTGCCTGAATTGTTTTCATGCCAACTTTAAACAGTGATTTTAGATTATTACTATTACCCTTTACACCAATGCATAAAGCCTTTTCACACTAAGAGTGAAGATTCATCACAAATATTTACAACTTTCAGGAGCAGGAGCCGTTAAGATAATCGCTCTGCCAGAGTCTTTTCTTGTTGCACATTAACCTCACTGAGCACAGAAATCACCACATCTCTATCACAGACCATTAAAGCCGATCAGGCGAGTTAACTCAAGTGGTTTATAGACAGTGCCAGCAAGCACAGAACATTCGCTTATGATTCTGAATTCATTATTTATTGGTGAAGCAATTCCAAACATTATAAGATTCCAAACATTTTTATTCTACAAAAAAAAATCCAGATTGTTATGTAAAGGTTTTTGTGTGCCACCCTAATAAGAACATACACAAACCATTGAGTAATAATCATTTTTAATTTTAATTTTTAAATAACCATACACTAACATTTCAAGAATCTACCAGGAACAAAAAGAAAAAAAAATGTAGGATGGGGAAGTTTTGCTTCTTATACCAGTTTGCATGCTGTCTGATCATGAAAGAGATACGAACATACACATTCTTACATTTTCTAAAAACAATTTCAACAAACTCAATAACCACATTTTTCAGTGTGGTACTATGAGCTGAAAAACCTATTTTATGCCTTTACATCATATAGCTCAACTTTAGTAACCAGTAAACACTGTTTTCAAGTGAAGCGTGGCACTGTGTTCATTTACACATAAGCAGCTCATTATCCGCCAGTGTTTGCAGCGTCTCAGAGCAGTATATGATGCTCCACATGAACGCCATCTCTGCATCTGCTCTGAGTTTGGGTCGCTTTAACGTGAATTAGGGAATGCAACATGCGCCAACCATCTTCCCAAACTTGTAATGAGAAGCACTTATTAAAAAGAGAGAAGCTTGAAGAGCTCCCTGTGGTTTTCCATCAAAATAAAAGTTTGATGGCTTAATGTTTGAAAATGAAGAAACTGAAAAAATTATATTTCTATTTTACAGTGAAATATTACAATAGTGTTTTTGTTATATTTTTATTTAATAACAATAATAGCTATTATTATTATTTTAATTGATTTCCAGAAAAATCACAGTTAGAGATTTTTCCCAAAATCGTGCAGCCTTAGCTGTCACCACAAATTTTTGGGCATAATTGTTAAACTTGCATGACAAAAACGTTACAGTGACTGATGAGTCTGTAAAGTTTAGCGTTGAAGTTTTAAAGGTTATCTCATAAGAGTGTATCCATGGCAACTAGGCATCTGAAACAGTGTCAATTATAACACAATTATGAGATTTATGATTATGTCTGCCCGCACTTTTCGAATCGCTCCTACGCCTCTGTACTCTACATCTGCATCGTTTCTGTTTTTCTTCAAATGCGTCCTCACAGCCTCTTCTATGGTTACCTGCAGAGATCATCACCACAAACACTACTTCTTGTAGCTTCGCTAAGAAACTGTCTCCCAGTTACGGTAAAAGTGTCTGTGTCAGCATTCACGTAAATGTACCTCGAGGGCTCAAACACATTTTCCAACTGCTTTGTGTGCTTAAGGGGTGTGGACTCACTAACAAACCGCTGATTAAGGTCCTGAATTTGATGCTTGTGTATTACTGTGATTTGGGACAGATGCAGCCAATCACATCCACCCTGAAGTGATCGGGCTACATTCAAAAGCCATCGCAGATACTGATAATGACTAGAATTGAAACTATTTAACACATTATGTCTTAACCTCACACTAAAGCACACCAAAAAAAGAAAAGGATAAACAGGTGTGAGCTTGTCACTTGTCTTGTTGAGTGAAAGGCAGGCATGGATTCTCACCCGGCGGCTTGCCCCAGCGAGTCTCCATGCAAACAGGTCTTTGGCAAGCTTTGTTCTCCCCCTCTCACACCTACAGGTTGATGTTGACTCTCCTCCAAACTCGATCCCTTTATTTATCCAGGGCGTTCCATTCCTCAGTGTTTTTTTTCATTCAATCAGTCTTTTCTTTCACTGTATGTCTTTCAACCACTGAATAATGACAGGGTACAAGTGCCTGTTGACCTCGCTGACAGAGTCGCGCCAAACCACAAAGCCTTAGAAAAACGAGCGGGATAAATCCAAGATGATTATTGCACGCCACGTTTGGTTGGATTAACTACCCCAGTGCCACTCAAAAGCTTGTTACCTCCGCAACCGGCCAACATGCAGAGCGGTGGTAACGCAGGGAGCTTGAGCATAAACATCACGATGCCAGCATGATCTGGCAAGAAACGACAGATCAAAAAAAAGAAAAGGATAAACAGGTGTGAGCTTGTCACTTGTCTTGTTGAGTGAAAGGCAGGCATGGATTCTCACCCGGCGGCTTGCCCCAGCGAGTCTCCATGCAAACAGGTCTTTGGCAAGCTTTGTTCTCCCCCTCTCACACCTACAGGTTGATGTTGACTCTCCTCCAAACTCGATCCCTTTATTTATCCAGGGCGTTCCATTCCTCAGTGTTTTTTTTCATTCAATCAGTCTTTTCTTTCACTGTATGTCTTTCAACCACTGAATAATGACAGGGTACAAGTGCCTGTTGACCTCGCTGACAGAGTCGCGCCAAACCACAGAGCCTTAGAAAAACGAGCGGGATAAATCCAAGATGATTATTGCACTCCACGTTTGGTTGGATTAACTACCCCAGTGCCACTCAAAAGCTTGTTACCTCCGCAACCGGCCAACATGCAGAGCGGTGGTAACGCAGGGAGCTTGAGCATAAACATCACGATGCCAGCATGATCTCGCATGAAACGACAGATCAATGCTTTGTAACTGTTTATTTTCCAGAGTCGTTTTAAAAACCTGCCAGTCAAGCTTTGCAATAAGAGCATCATGAAAGTGTATGGTAGCTGACATTTAAAAACAGTATTGAAAGAAAATTAACTGCTTATGTAAAAGGTTACCTCACACTTGGACATGCTGGACTGGTAAGAGAAGCAGGCTGCAATAAGGTTCAATTAGTTAACATTAATGTGTTAATTTAGGTTTGTCCATAACACATTAACTAATGTTAAGCTGTATACTGTTCAGAGGTTTGAAGGCAGTAATAATAATAATTAGACATGAATACTTTTATTCAGCAAGGACGCATTTAATTGATCAAAAGGGACATTATATTTAATTTTTTTTTTAAATGCAGTTTGTTAAACCTTAAATTCATTAAAGTATCCTGAAATTTGTTTCCACAAAATATTAAGCAGCACAACTGTTTCCAACACTGATAACAATAAGAAATGAAAAGATCATGTGTCACTGAAGACTGGAGTAATGGCTGCTGAAATTACAGCTTTGCATCACAGGAATAAATTACATTTTAAAATACATATATATATATATATATAAATAGTTATTTTAAATTGTTATAATATTTTACAATATTATAGTTTTTAACTATTTCTGATCAAATAAAACGTAGCCCTTGTGAGCATAAGAGACATTTTCAAAAACATTTAAAAATCTTTAAAAACTCTTTTGAACACTACACTCTTAAAAATAAAGGTGCTTCAAAAGGTTCTTCAAGCGATGCCATAGAAGAACCATTTTTTGGTTCCACAAAGAAGCATTCAGTCAAAGGTTCTTTAAAGAACCATCTCTTGCTTACCTTTTTATAAGCTGAAGAACCTTCTTTCACCACAAAGAACCTTTTGTGAAACAGAAAGGTTCTTCAGATGTTAAAAGTTCTTTATAGAAACATTTAGACAAAAAGGTTATTCTATGGCACACACTCACACACTCACTCACTCACTCACACACACACACACACACACACACACACACACACACTCACACACTCTCTCTCTCTCTCACTCTCTCGCTGCATTTATCCCTCTTGAGTTTTATAGTGAAAACGAGAACCTATTAGTAACCAATAAAAGAATATAGCCTACTGTTATCAGAATACACTTTTATAATTTGATAACAGAATGCTTTCAGAGTATAACAATGAAACATGCATTTTCTGTAATGCTACTGTGAAATATGCATAACACTTCATAATAAGGATCCATTTGTTAACATTAGTTAGCTACAAAAAATACTTCTAAAGCATTTATTAATCTTAACATTTCAACATTTACTAATATATTATTCAAATCACATGTTTAGCTGTCAATATTTTATGATGGATTTAAGCTAACATGAACTAACAACAAAAAATTACTTCTAAAACATTTATTGGCCTGTTATTTTCAACATTTATAATACAAATCAAAACTTGTGTCTGTATTTAATGGACCTGAGCTAACATGACCTAACGATGAATAGTTGTATTTTTATTAACTAATACTAACAAAGATTTTAAAAAAAACTGTAACAAATGTATCACTCATGTTCATGCGTTAATTAATGTTAAAGGGATAGCTCACCAAAAAAATGAAAATATTTAAAAAATGGAAAAAAAAAACTATGGAAGTTACCAACATCCTTTCAAATATCTTGTGTTCAACAGAAGAAAGCAATTCATGCAGGTTTGGAACAAGTACATAATGACAGAATTTTCATTTTTGGGTTAACTAACCCTTTAACTAATGGGACATTATTCTAAAGTGTTACCACAGTATGTATTATACAAAATACTTTAACTGAATACAATTTCACAACTACACAATGCATGTTGCAAGAAAACTGGCTGATGCTCAAACTCACAGACTACAGGTCTCAGAGCAGTCTCGGCTGGAGCCCCATGGAATCAAGGATCAGAAAAGGAGGATGGGAATCTGAGTAGAGATCAGTGGCAAGCGGTAACCTCTCCCTCGGGTCCTGTTTGGAGCTCTCTGACTGTCCCACACTGCCCCCGCAGGTCACACAGCAGACTCTGGATCTCAAGTTCATTTTGTCTGGGGTTAAATATGTTTCTGCTTTTCTGACATTCAAATGCAAAACTCATTTAAAATGTGTATAATCATAATTTTATGCATCCCTATGTGGTAAGAAGGCCTCAAAATGAATAAAACTGCTCAGTTTCAGTTTTCTGAATGCTAGATAACAGACTAGCCTGTTTCTAATCATTTCTAAATGAATCCCAATGTGGTGGGAAGAGCTTAGGAGCTGCATTGGAAGCTTTCTGAAAGCTCTCCAAGTCAAAACACTGACTTACTGCGCGGCACTGCTCCAGGACACCTTTTATTTTCATTGGACTCATAACCGTCAGTAGTAGATTTTATAGGCAGACGATCCTAAATCACTTTGCTTGGTTTTTTGTGTCTACGCAGTCTGCCGAGAGAATGCCAGGACCTCCTCACAACGCTACCATGGGACTGAAAAACATTTCAAATCAGCAGCATTACCACACCAAGCAACTAAAGTTTACATATGTAAAGAAGCCAGTGACTTCTGTTTTCTTGTTGTTAAGATTTGGGACTTAAATACAAATATCAGTATTAGTGTTATTTTAGCATTTTATATATATATATACATATATATAGAGAGAGAGAGAGAGAGAGAGATAGAGAGAGAGAGAGAGAGAGAGCTTTTATTTTTATATTTTCAGATTTCATTTTAATTTTAGATTAAACTTTAGTAATTTTTTTTTTTAAATATGTGACCCTGGACCACAAAACCAGTCTTAAGACGCTTGGGTATATTTTTGAGCAATAGCCAAAAAAAAATATTGTATGGGTCAAAATTATTGATTTTTCTTTTATGCCAAAAATCATTAGGATATTAAATAAAGATCATGTTCCATGAAGATATTTGGTAAATTTCCTACCGTAAATATATCAAAACCTAATTTTGATTAGTAATATGCATTGCTAAGAACTTCATTTCGACAACTTTAAAGGTGATTTTCTCAGTATTTAGATTTTTTAGCACCCTCAGATTCCAGATTTTCAAATAGTGAAATCTCAGCCAAATATTGTCCTATCCTAACAAACCATACATAAATGGAAAGCTTATTTATTCGGTTTTCAGATGATGTATAAATCTCAATTGAAAAAAATGTACCCTTATGACTGGTTTTGTGGACCAGGGTCACATATATACTCAGTTTATTTTATTTTATTTTGGTACTTCAACTTAAACTGAAAAACTTAAATGGTGTCTTAGCAACTAACTGGAATAAAATTTTTGTTTTTCATTTTCAGTTTTACATCTAATATTTGGTATTTTATTTCAGCTTTATATTTCAAATGACCAAAAACTATTTAAATATTTTTAGTTCACAGCAGTAATACTGATCTGCACGGATGAACTGTTTCTTAAAATACACTCACTCTATCAAAAGAATTTAATTTGGCCGTAAGTGCAGTCTCTACACAGAGCTCCTATGATCATGGAAGAGTCAAATTCTGTACTGTATATATATATCGTATATACTGTATATAGGGGGGCCGTGGAGGTGTATCGCACGCCTCCACGGCCCCCCATTTTGTTTGTACAAATCCCCAGGCCCTGGGGCCCCTCTGCTCCAGAACTCCTCCTTCCCTTGGGATGAGGGATGACTTTGGGAACTCCCAGACAGTTGTTTATGCAGTAAGGACATAACTCATTTCTCAACTAATCAAGAGCAAGATAACAGCTGAATAATAGCTTGAAAATACTGATGATATTGTCTGAGCTGTTTGCTTTAAAAGCTTGTTTGAAAAAGAAAAAAAAGGAGGGGGAGACAAGGCCTCGCCATCGGTTTGCATTTGCTAAGGCTAAGAAACGCAAACACTCGAAAGGCTATCAAATGACTGTTCTGCTCGGCAATCAATCCACAACCGATATGACCAAAATGTTTTCTTTTTGCCAAAAGAAGGTTGCTTCAGGTGACTTTTTAAGTTTTAAGTGAAAAATAAAAGACAAAAATGCATTCCCAAAGGATGGACTTTAATAGCCCCCCCATCCATTATCACATCGATTCCCACATTGCTGTCATTTTGATAAAGGTCAAATACTCTTGCAAACAAGCGAGTAAACAACAGAAGCAAACATAAGGGACGGACAGCTTATCAGAAGTGGGATTAAATATTGTCAGTAGTTCATTGTGTCAATAGCAACCAATCAAATTTCACTGCACACCAGTGAGCGTGATATTTATCCAGATGTCAACAGAAAGCACATGACAGCTGGAGACGTGTCCCGTAAATGCTTCAGATTAAACAGCTCTGCATGTGTGAATATTAGTGTGTGCTGAAATATTAATGCATCTACATTTCACCTCTGTAAATTAGTTTACTTCAAATGGACAATCCCAGGTGAAACTGAAAGTATTTTCAGTTAATTCATTCCTTGAAACTGAGGGAAAACTATAAAATCAGCTTACTTATACAAAACAAACACATGCACAATGAATCTCACCTCTGCCAGGCTGCTGTTAAAGGTATGGCACCATTAGAATTCCTGGTACCTCTCGAGTCTCTGTCACGCTGTCCTTGCAGAGATTAAAAGGGATTTGAGCAAGAGGTTGTTATTAATGAGAACCATTAATTCGGAGTACTTCAACCCACAACCCCTCTCATTAAAAGAAACTCAGAACCACAGGAAAGTTGTGGTATGTCTCGAATAGAGAGTTGAACTGATAAAATACTGAATTATTCTAACATTATGCAACTGTATGAGAATATATAAAAATATGTAAAAATACATTAACGGTTTCTATTTTAGATCTGGGTTGAGCAACAAGAGTTCAAAAGTAATGATCCATCCATAAACTGCTTTACTGTTTTGTTTCCGCATGCTGGAGGAATCTTTATAAACGCTTGTTTAAACTCAGCTCCGTCTTTAATTGCATTCAATTACAGATATTTTACTGAATGATCCAAACCCAAAGCATTAACAGTGCTAACCACCCACCCTCCTATACCTCATCTTCAGGGCAGAAATGTATGCGACTGGATCCCAGTGGTGACACGGGTGCATCATCAGCTGCAATTTATGTGGTGTTAAGACGAAGTGAGATCTTCTGGTATACACAGCCTGTAATTAGTCTTAGTGGCTTCAGAATTATCAGCAACATACTTGAGATAAGTCGTGCTAGCAGTAGGGTATTAAACCCAAAGATTAGCAGCAAGCTTACCCTGACCTGGTTTTCTCTGACCCACTCTCATTCTTGCACCCCTGTGGTCAAGTGGTGCTCCCTGATATCCTATTTGTTGTCATCCTATAAAAGACATGTCAAATAGTCTCTGTGTCTCCTTTCCAGTGACTTACATCTGCTTCAGACCTAGCTGGATTACTCGCAAATCACACAAACGAAATTTAAAAACAAAGGAGGAATTAAAAAGAGATCTAAAAGCCAAAATAATGAAATACTAGAGTAGAGTAATAATACAGACCAAATCAGACCAATAACCTACTTGTTCAGATATCATGTCATTAAATCCATAAACAGTACAAAATCACTCTTAAAATGCACCTGATTTATTATTTTTAACCATCCAGCGCTGAAACAGTTAAAATCAGCAGAGGCATATTGTGGTCTCGCTTGCTGCAGTGCACCCTACTGGTCACTCTGAGGAACTGCAGGTGCTTCAAAACGCTTCTGTTTCTATTGCTCATGTCTGATTGGCTGTTACATCCAAGGATGACCAATTGGGAAAATGAATGTTGTAAGTGATGAATTAACAGGAAAGGAGCAACTAACTGGAAAACTTCCATTTGGCCATAGACTGGAGTATTCATTAGTGACTACACAGCTAGAAATCATCTGTATTTATTGAAGTGCAAAGAGACCCTTAAACACACATACAAATAGGAGAGAGATATGTATGAGTTCCTAATCACACATAAGGCACTTCTTCTTTAATACTCACACATTTACATAATATATTTTTAAGAATTATGCATAATGTACAGCCTGTGTTAAAAATTAGAGCGTTTGTGTGTACGTTATTAAACTTACAAGTGCATGCACGTATTCACATTATATAGTATATACTTATGATTTATATGGGTAAATTATTAACTTTTTTTTTACAGATATAAAGTTAGCCAAAAATATGTTAAAAAGTTAATTTATGCTAAATTACTTGAGTATTTTCTTTTATGAAACATGAAGCATAAATCATTTAGCATAATATTTACTCATATATATGGTTAAAATGAATACACAGTTATATGTATATGTATATATTTATATATATGTATAGGTACATATTTATGTATATGTATATATTTATATATATGTATATATTTATATATACATTTATATGTATATATTAGTGGTCTATATTAATTTATATATACAGTGGGGAAAAAAAGTATTTAGTCAGCCACCAATTTATATAACATTATCCACCAATATTAATAATTTCTATTAATAAGGCAATATTGGTGGATACATCTTTTAATATAGATTTTAAAAATAGTTGTGCCCTTTTTAATGATTTCGGGCATTCTTGATGCAAGTAATTAGTTATATTAATAAATTATTTTCTTTAAAAATTGTTAGTGTATGTGTCCTCATTGTATATATATTGTATATGTACATAAATAATTGGATTATTATTGCTCTCCTTGAACAGACTGTGACCTTTTTGCATCTGAAAAAAAAAATGTAATCTCTTTATGGCTCATTTATAAAACTGTGGTTTCAGCTAGAAAGTATAAAATGTCTGTGTGTTTGTATAAGGTTTAGCATTTGATGACTCATGCCATGAGAACTGGGCGGAGCCCAAGTCTTCCAAAGATATGATTGGCAGCTGATTCGCACCTTTTTTTTGCTCCTCCTTTTGCTGTCACTCCTTTATTTGCTCCTCTGACACTCCCTGCATCATCTCAATAGTGCTGCTCAAACTGTGTGTTCACTTCAACCAAAGCTAAAGTCAAATATCACGTATAGGTGTATAACTCTGTATATTAATAATGATTATTTTAATGTCTCTGCATGTAAGCATCATAAAGTATATAAATATGCCACTATATGTATGCTATTATAGCCGGCATTAAAAAAAAACAAGCAAACAACAAAAAAACCTACACTGCGATTCAGTAAAGACATTTTACACACACAGGAGACGGCGACATCTGACAGAGATAAATGTTTGTGCACAGGTTTGAGAGTGAAATGGCTTGTACCTTGACTCCAAGTTGAACTTTATCAAGCAAACATTCAACAATAGTCTTAATCCAATGTTCAAACTCATGGACTGAAGAAACATCTAGCAGATTCATTTAATCTGCACAACCAAGCACAAGCTAAAATTCAAATACCGACCTGTTCTTTTGACTGTATCAGGTTTAAAACAAATTTGTTCATTAAATAAGCCTATTAAACATGTAATCCAAAGCAAATAAATAACAATAATGATGCAGAAAATAATGTACAAATAACAATACTGAATATATAGTTCTTGACAATGAAAGTTTGAAATTTTGAAATCAAAGTTCTATTTTGAAATCAAAGGCCATCTAGAATAAATTTGGTCAGTCGCTTCTGGCACAACTGGAACAGGAACTGGATCAAACGTGAACTCAAAACCTCCTACGGGGGAAAGTAGTGGCTGTCTTCAGTAAGTTAGTGAGCCATGAAAGGGTTTCACTGTCCTGTCAATCATTTTTTATCTAGTAATGGCGGGCAGTCCTTCTACTTTTCCACTTTTTCCATACTTCAGGGTTATGAATGAATAATAACATACACTTGGAAAAAATCTAAATGATAAAGGGCCTGCAGATAAATTGAAGCATTCATTGAATTCCACAGCTTCTCTCCTCCCTTTCCTCCATCCTCCACTGTACACAGACACATTCATATGCATCGGGTTTATAGTTTGGACACAGATTTCTTGCACTCCAACAAGTTGGTTTTTGCTTTAAAAACATGGTGGTCACTCCCAGTGGATTTTGCTCTGAATGAATTCATTTACAGCTCAACCAATAGGAATGCTTTTACTGGCTGGACCAGAAGCATCGCTGACCGGCCGAATCGTTTTAATTGCATTGCTAATGCAGTTTATAACGTGGTTGAGTGAGACCCAAAAAAAAAACCTTTGAGAGGCTACCAAGAGCTCTGAAAAGTGCGTGTCAGATCCTCACAGGAATAAATTCTGTGCTAACTCGCTTATGTGTTGGGAAACACTTCCGCAGAAATATTGGTGGGAAAAAGGAGAGGGTAATCTTTTAGAACGCTTTCCTCAGAGGGAAACTCATGAGAAAACTCACTAAATTACACCCAATCCTGGCGTCAGTCACACTAGACCTGATGGTAGTAAAAATGTAGTGTTTGTGTAAGAAAACTGTAATGGAGTCATTTGAATAATTTACCTTAATTTCACACACACACACACACACACACACACACACACACATTATGTGTTGGGAAACACTTCTGCAGAAATATTGGTGGGAAAAAGGAGAGGGTAATCTTTTAGAACGCTTCCCTCAGAGGGAAACTCATGAGAAAACTCACTAAATTACACCCAATCCTGGCGTCAGTCACACTAGGCTTGATGGTAGTAAAAATTTAGTGTTTGTGTAAGAAAACTGTAATGGAGTCATTTGAATAATTTACATAAAGCCTGTTTACCTTAATTTCACACACACACACACACACACACACACACACACACACACACATAAGCCAGTGTAATTCAATTTAAGTAGATTTAGTTTGATTATAGTTTAAAAATGTAAGGAGTTTTACGTTTACAGTTTTTGCAGTATTTATTATAGAATCATGTCTATTGGTTTTGAGTATCTAAAAATAGCCCCAAAAAACCCTAAATAAAGCAAGCCTAAATATACATAATTAATTTATGTTGACTAATGAATAGATTATTCATATTTAAATATATGATATAAAATATATTAGATTGCAAATATGCATCATATAAAAGTGTAAATATAATTTTATTTGTATAATACAAGTGAATTTGGCATCTCAAAATAATAAGGTGCATTATGCAATATGTTTAAAAATGTGTATGTGTGTCTAAAACTTAAATAAATAAATGTTTATTGCATTATTTCAAACTTTTTTCCCCAAGAAATTAAGTTAACTTATTTTTTGAAGCACATGACAACATTAAATCACTATAATAAGCACACATAAAGTCACTTTCGTTAGTATCAAACATATCTAAATCTGAAAATTGGCAGAAACTGTTAAATATCCAATACTATCTGATACTGACCAGGAGACATCATGAGTGAATGTGTGGCACTTCTGAATCACATCAATACACACTCTTGCAGTTTACCAACCTGCAGACAGATGAAACACCACCAGCATACTCTAAAAGAGTTTCTGCTACAATAATCCTGCCATTGTCACATGTCTTGCATTTAAACACAAAGGTGGTGTGTTGCACAAACTTGTTTCAAAATGAGCATTTTAGTGTTTCACCATTTTCCTCAAGTCATTATAAGTCCGAAGTCAAGCACAGTTGTCATGCTCCATACATACGGTTATTGCATGGTCTTAGGGTGATTGAGTAATTGCTCTGGCAGTGAAGGGAATGAGCCAAGATGGATGGTTGAGGGATTAGAACCCCACAGCAGTGGTACTGTGTATCTTTCCATGCATCTCAGCCCACCATCCATCCTTTTGAACAAATGTTTTTTTTATTTCTGTGGTGCCAGACGTGGAGTGTCTCATGTGCACAGAGACACCTGGAATGGCCGGTGAGCTGACTAAACCATCAAGTCTTTCAGGTAGTTTCCACACAATATGTCTTTAGGTCGCACGTACACAGTTTTTCAATGTTAAAGGTGAAGTGTGTCATTTCCGTACTTCTAGCGGCAGGCAGCAAACGGAAATACAAAATACTACACCTTCAAACAGGTTTCTTGAACACTCTCTAACATTGGTCTTCATAATCCAATAGACACGTCCCCGAACTAAAACATAACTTTTGACCATTTAAACAAATGGATGTTTTCAAAGTGCCAGAGTTTTTGTACTTTTTGTAAATTTTTCCACATTAAAATGGGATTAAATAGTTTAACGACAAATCACTTTTAATGAAACTCCTTCTAAGTGTACTGTAAGTTAATATATATAATAAATATACATTTGTAAATATTTCAATAACTGAACAAAATTTTCACCTTTAATGACCTATCTGCGATCTATCTGTATGACTAAATGTTTCATCTGTAAATGAATGAAAAATAAATGGTGTTTTCCAAATAAATCAATCAAAAAAAAAATCATTAAAAAAAGGTGCTATTCATTATGTGGGTATAGTGTATGAGTATAGTACACATTTTGAAAATAAATTATATATTAATATGAAAAAAATGTTTTATAATATTTTAAATAAAATTGTGATATGTGAAGGTGAAAAGCAATAAATAATCTGACACAAGGTTATTATAGTTAACTAAAACCATTAAACATTTTTGTTGCTTGAAATAAAATAAAAAATATATAGAAATATTAAATACAAATAAATTTGTCAGCTAGTTGCCAATGCAACATCTCTCATTTCCATTTAGATTAACAGATGTACTATAATGACTAAAACTGACATAAAAGTTATAAAAACTATATAGCTATATTTATCTATATGTAACATATTAAAAGAAAAAAATAATAAAACTGACCCCCCCCCCTCCCCTAAAATTGACTAAAGTTAAAAAGTTAAAAAAACATTCAAAATGTTAACAAAAACTATAGTAGTATCTCAATACTAAAACATCCCTGACAGCAAATTTGTAGTTCAAAGTGTATTTGATAGGAGAATATGAATATGAGAATACTGTAAATAAAATGTATGGGAAATGAAGCACAGAAAATGATACTTTATGGAAAATACCATAGCCTGGACTTACAAAGCAAGAAAATCAAGCCAAAGAACAGTGGACTGAACGTGAAAGGTCTTTCTTGGCCGGTGAGTGTTTTCTGCATGAGTTGGCAGAAGCGGAAGAGAGCCATCTCGGCATCATCCTCCCGTGGCATTTCAGCCCGGGTACGGATCTCTGCTCACACGCCACAGATATTGAGTTCCCACAAAGCAATCATTACTCAAGCCCCACAGCGATCCCAGCCCACAATTGAGCTTGATTATATTCTAATCCAATAAAGTAAGATGGGACATCAGGGTTACCGGTGACACTGCATGCGGCTGCTCGTGGTTTGGAGGTACAGATCGAAGGATATTACTTACATCATAAATAAATCAATTGACAGCTGAGCTGATGATCGAGCCACGTCGCAGTTGGCATGACACACCAACGACGCCAGCTCAAGTTGAGCGGAGAATGTTTTATTAGGTCTCTGGGTTGTTTTCTCACCTTGCATCATTTAAGATGACAAATCGCACTTGACACGGCATGCTACGATATTGACAAAAAGGATAGTAATCTCATTTATCTGATTCAGGCTTGCAGCTGAATTCAGCTGTTCAGCTTTTGCGGACATGAACGTAAATGGCACTTCAGATTTGTTTGTTTGTTTAGTGTATCTATATCTAAGACTCTGGCTACAGTTGGAAGCATGATTGTGTGCTTGCATTCAGAATGACTGAGTGCCTCGTTAGCTGTTATATTAAATGGGTCTCGGTCCATTATCATGCAGGCCTTTTGTTCATTCTCTTAACAAGCCTAAAGTTCTGGATAGATCTCCACGATCCCTTGAAAATCATTTTAATATCACATTATCACTTTCTTGACTTGATCTGATAATACGCCGTTCCAGAACAGAGGCAATTATTTCTTTCAGACTGACACTTCACACAGATCGGATTTGATGGAAAAGAAAAACAATCAAAGGTAAATGTGATTTTTAGACGGAAAATGATCAAACAAAGATCTACAGTCAGATAAACGGTAACAGATTGCCTTTAATTTATAAATAAGCTTGAGAACAAAAAGACAGACTCTGTACAGAATGGAATACTAGCAACACTGTTTATACTGCATACTATGTACTGTAGTATTTGGAAGCTTGTTTCCACCATGGGTAAAAAATAAGAAAAAAAAAAGGTAATTGCAACTTTTTCGCTCACATTTCTGACTTTTTTTCATGCACTTACAAGTTTATATCTCCCAAGTCAGATTTTCTTTCTTGAGATTTGAGTGATAAACTCAACATTGTGAAAAAATAAACTCAGAACTGCAAGATATAAACTCAGAATTCTGAGAAAAAAAGAAATGCAAGATGTTTTTTTTTTTTAATCAAAATTGTGAGATTCTCAGAATTTTGAGTAAATTTAGTTTTTTTTTCTCTTTTCCCCACCACGGAATAAAAATGTTAAAAAGGTAATTTTGACTTTTAATCAAGAAATTCTGACTTTTTCTTGAAATTTAAATTTTTCCCCTCTCAAAACTCGAAATTGCCAGATACAAACTTGCAAAATAGTAAGAGCAGACTAGTAGTATGCTATTCTGAATATAGCCAGACAGTGTGAAAAACACAAGAAATGCTTCATAATATGGAATATGGGATTTGGGGCAGAGGGTTGTACTTTCACAGAAATTGGGAAAAATGAAACGTTCACAAAGTGCGCCCAAAAGAGAAAAAGACAAATTTATGGAAAGAGAGAAAGAAAAGGTCCAGTCAGTCATCTGTCAGCCTGTGCTCCACAGAACCCATTAAAAGCATCACTGGCACCGGCGGGTCTCGCAGGCAGGTTCAGCTGGCATGAACGCCAGGTCCTGCTGCGGGCTTATCAGGGCTCTCGGGCGCATGCTATCTCGCTCGCAGCCGGTGCGGGGAGCGGGCTTCTGTAAAACCAGAGATGGTTTATGGAAAGTGATTTGCTGAAAGAGCTATCAAATGTAATTTACCTGTGCACCTTGCACTGTGTCTAGTGCCAAAAGCAAAACACACACACAGGTAAATGAAGCGAGGATTACTCAAATACGTTCGGCTCATCATGTTCAATAAACCATTTAATGAATCAGTTTTACAATGCGATGCAGGTTCAGGCTGCTTTTTAAGGCTGATCTAAAGTCAGTTTCGAAGCCGTTTGTATGATAGGGAGCAGGTTTAAGATAAACCATGCAAAACACAGACTAAAAAACACTATTTGCAAGGGATTGACCTTCTGAATGATGTTTAAGTTACAGTTATTAACAGAGGACATCGCCATTTCATGTACTGATTATATATGTGATTAATTATAACATCATGTACATAATTAAGGGGAGGATGATACCTGGCACTGCTACTAAAGTGGCCATTCTGGCCAGTTTCCTGGACTCCCTCATTGATTTAATTCACTTTTTAAATTGGATCTGTTATTGTACGAAAGATGTTGGCAGAATGGTCTAAACCCATAATGAAAGTTCCCCATTCAGTGCCAAGAAAAAAATAGACGCTGCATAGACACTGAAACATGCATAATTTACATATTGACAGCATCTAAAACAAAGTTTTTACATACAAGCAGCTTTAGAAACATAAATGTTTTAAAAAAAAAATCCTTTAGGTCCGAATATTGAATTCATAGAATGAATAGCTTGATTTCATTGTATGACATTAATTAAATAGGTTCAATGCCACCACATTTACTATTTTTAACTTGTTTCCACATTTTAAAATTATAACTTTTAAATTTATTTAAACATTAGGCCTATTTAATTCATTTATATTTTGTTTGTAATGAGAATGTTAAAATATGTATAATATAGTATTTTACTAAAATGATCGACACTGTACATTTGTCTATTGTTTTATGAGCTTAAAAATATCTATATAATTGTAAAATGTACAGTATACAAATACACGTGTAATAGACATATAATTCGCATAAAAGCTGTGCATATGTAAGTATGTTTTTGATGATGTTAATACATCTATATTGTATTTGTCAGTGCATATTCAAACATACAAAATGTTTACATATTACGTATGGATACAAATTCTTGTGAGATAAGTTTGATAAAATTATCAACACTACATATTTGCGTATCATGTTTTTAAAGGATCAGAAATATCTAGATATTTGTAAAATGTACTATACAAACAAACTTGTAATAAAAATCATTCAATTTTTTTATATTTCTAAAGCAGTGCATTTGTTTTAATGTTGTCTATATATATATATATATATATATATATATATATATATATTGTCAGTGCATATTCAAACATACAAAATGTTTACATATTACGTATGGATACAAATTCTTGTGAGATAAGTTTGATAAAATTATCAACACTACATATTTGCGTATCATGTTTTTAAAGGATCAGAAATATCTAGATATTTGTAAAATGTACTATACAAACAAACTTGTAATAAAAATCATTCAATTTTTTTATATTTCTAAAGCAGTGCATTTGTTTTAATGTTGTCTATATATATATATATATATATATATATATATATATATATATATATAATATATACACAGTATATATATATATATATATATATATATACACACATTGCACTTTTCAGTGCACATTCAAACATACAAAAACATGTAAACATTACATATGAATAGTTACGAATTGTTGTAGCATCAGGCTGAAATCACAGACAAAGCCGAAAACAGTAGGTTAAACAAAGTTGTGTGAGGAAAAACAGAGTCTGATTCAGCTAAAACTAACTGTGTCCAAATTTGTCCAGAAGACAAATGTGTTTTTGGTATTTTTGATTGCGCCTTTCCTCTCTGATATGGTGTACTTGCAGACAGCAGGCCCTTATGTCACACTGATACCTTGGGAACAGTTTTCCAAGGTTTGACCTGGTAACCTCTGCCTCCTGGGCACAAGATACTGGTGCTCTTTGAATCTAAGATCTCAGGGGTCAAAAGCAGATGCTCTACTGTCCAGGTGCCCAATCAGGAGCCTTAGGCTTTATACTGGTGTGTGCATGCATTTGTGTCTGTATGGGTGTGTGCAGGCATATGTGTTTGTGCAGTTATCATCCATCATGCTAGAATACACCTGAAAGCCTTTGTTTCTCTGGTCAAAGTTCACTATGTTTTCTAGATCCCAACCCACAGTCAGCTGAGGTCATGCTGGATTCATATTCAGCCATGGACTTTAATGGGAAAAAAATGTTATAGGAACTGGTCATTACTGGACTTCAGGAACAGTTGACAGAAAGCTTAATTCTCACCCAAGTCTTCAGGGAAGGAATCACCTTTTCTACACATTCTATAAACAACATAAAATCCCTCATTTATCCCTTCTTTAAAAAACAAACAAACAAAATCTTCAATATTTAATACATTTTCAAGTATTACATATTTACATTACATATATATATATATATATATATATATATATATATTTCTATTATTTTCTATTATTAATTCTAATAATAAAAATATAAAGAGGTTACAGAATGATGGGTTACTATGGTTATCCTTACAGACCAGTAGGGAAGACCTTAACTGAAAATACAAATAAATAAATAAAAATCCCTAATTTATCCCTTGTAATCAAAATGTTTTTGTTTTTTTAACAAAATATACAGGTTACAGGATGATGGCTTACAGTGGTTTTCCTTACAGACCAGTTGGGAAGTGGTCTACTAAACCGGTGGTCTGAAAAATATCAACATCCCAAGCAGCTGTTTTCAACAAGAATCCATGCCTTGTTAAAATATTTAAATAAATTCCTTAATATATAACAATTTTAGAGTAGACATAATATTACGGTAGATGGAGTTTTTTAATATATATATATATATATATATATATATATATATATACTTATTTTTGATGTTGTAAATACAAACAGGTTACAGAATGATGGCTTACAGTGGTTTTCCATACAGACCAGTAAGGAAGTGGTCTACTAAACTGGTTATTTACTAAAAAATATCAACATGCCAAACAGCTGTCCAGTATAAAAACTCCTTGCTAACCTTGTTAAATCATTTGAATAAATTACTTAATATATTTTCAGCGCACACATAAGAGTACTGTAGATGTGCGATTTTTTTTATATATATATTTATTTTTGATGTTCTAATTATATAATCGGTTACATAATGATGGCTTACTATGGTTTTCCTTACAGACCAGTAAGGAAATGGTCTACTAAACTGGTGGTCTACTGAAAAACATCAAGTTGCCAAGAGACAAACCTGTGGTACTGCACCTCTAAGTTAAGTTTGAGCAGAACCGGCCTACACAAAGCTGCTTTTGTACCCCAATGTTTGAATGGTTTATGCGGCCTGTTTGAAAGCGTTCGTTGTGTGTGTGTATGTTAAAGATAGGTGAGTTAAAGGAGGATTGTTTCTATGTGTGTCGAGAGTGAGGGCAGGTACACAAAGAGTGAGCAGGCATCGCTCCTCCTACCATGAAGCCACGTGAGACGCCGCACGGCCCAATCAAATCACCGGCTGAATTTGACGGTGACGTCTGTTGCGAAGGTCTGTTACGAACACAAAACGCACGTACAAGCACACGTGCGCACACATATACACGTCGATTTTTCTGCAGTAACACCCAAAACCCAAACTATCCAAACACTGCCACCTAACGGATGAGCCGTGCAGTGTTTCCGAGTCCCTCCCCTGCTCTTTTTTTCTCTCTTCCACTCCTTCATTCGCTCTCTCATTTCCCTCCTCCAAGCAAATTCAATCTGACTCATGAAAAAGATGCAGGAAAGATGGCATCATTAGGACGCCCACTAGCCTTCATAAGACGCACACACCCTTTCACAAAGGGCAAACAGAGTTCAGAGTTCATCTGTTGTTCACCACCTCACCAAATGACTGATCTGTGTTTGAAGCCCAACTCAAGGTATCTCATTACAGACGCTACATGGCACAGCAGCAACTGGGATGGAGACTCCGTCAAATTGCGAGATATTTGCAAAACCACACGAATATGAATCCTCAAATCACAGCTTTCCATCTCGTATCAATCCCGTTGCAGATAGAATCCGTTACTATGCTCAACATTACAGAAACATTGCAGACAGGTTGGCGGGGTTAACGATTTCTCATTTGTTTTTTGCACAAAAACATCCAAATTGGGAAGCTCAATCGAGGGTGATTCCAAACTGCACGTGTGACCCGCTGACCTGCCGATGGTGGCCCAACGGTGACCGGGTCAGTTCAAGTTCAGTTCATACCTTCACAATGGGTACGTGCACCACGGGAAGGTCTTTCTGCCTTAAAAAGCTGCATAATAGGTTCAACATCGCAGCGATAAGCATAAAAAAAGTGCAAAAGTCACAATAATTCTGCCATAGTCAACATTTTACTTCACGGCCAGCAAAACAAACCGCATGCAAGAAATACAAACAAAATGACACCACTTCATCTTGATCCTTTACAAAGTCAGGGATGAGAAATGCCACATTTTCCTAATTGCGCTACAAGGTCAAAACTAGCCGAAAGGTCGCTACTTAAACACTAAGCACCCGCAATCTATTCGGCCTGATGGAGTAACGCAAGAAGAAGGGAAGACAGACAGAAAACCAATCATCCAAATAAAGGAAATGACTAGTCGTGGCTTTGTTTGGGAAAGAGACCGGAACAGTTGACGTGCTTTGAAGCGAGGGCAAAAACGATGTATAAATCGGGGGTAAACGCAGTTCACGGGTTCAACGGCTGTTCACCGATCCCCTCTCTCTCCTTGCTAATCAGGTATTTATCGCACATATCGATGTGTGTATGTGTTTATTTTAGTATTCGTCGCAGCTGGAGGTGTGTGCGCCGTACGAGCGATGTATATTGGGATGTCTTTGAGTGACTGCGGCTGTTTGTTTGTGTGTTGGGTCCGTCCGTACACGTTCCTGTACCACGAGGAAGAATGGCGGGCGTCTTTATCAGCCGTGCTTTATCCTGCTAATGGCGAGGCCCTGTCGGCTCCAGCCAGCCGGGTGACAGCAGATTTGTAACGGGCGACAGGAACAGATGGAGACGCCATTGTGGTTCTGAAGCCAGGCCTGGAGCGGCCCCGCCTGCGCGTATGCTAATGTGAACTCCATTTCACCCGCTTCCCGGCATCACTGACCTGCCCGTGGCCCTCTCTCTGGGCTTTACACAACACACAGGCGTATGCGGGAGGATACGCAACAATCAACACGCCGCGAGCATCCTCATCTCGCATGCCATACCAGAGGCGTGCATGTAATCGGCAAGCGCTAACGAAGCTCTAACAAATGGATGCGCACATCATAATTGGAGTCAAAGCTGGTGGACACGGAGTTTTGGAGTTAATGGAAGAGGTCATGTAAGGACTGGCCTCCAGCCGACAGACCTGAAGACATGTCAAGAGTAGGAAGAGATTTAAAAGAGGAAGGACTTTGTTTGCTTTGCCAGTGGAAGAGAGCGAAAGAGGGCAGAGGAGGACGACAGGATGTGTGTTGTAGATGTGTGTTTGTGCTGAAAGAAAGAAAGAAAGAAAGAATAGACTAAATTGTAATAGACTAAAATGTAAAACAATAGTAAAACATCTCCACTTTTTACCTCTTTTTTTAAGTTATCACTAACGTTTTACATATTTAATCAGGCCCCTTTTCATAACACAGATCATTTTAATCCAAACAGATTAAAGGAAAAGCAAAGACGAGCGAGCAGACGACAGCAGAGGAACACCTGTCACGTGATTTATGAACACTTCCTGAAAGCGAGGCTCTATAACCCGCCACGTGGGGACAAATTTGCAGAACCCAATAGAGTATCATCATGTGTTTTAAATTAATCTTTATTCTTGCTCTGATCTGGATGTCATTTTAAATTAAAATTACAATTAGCTTTTTCCCGACTATAATGGGGCAAGTTTTACTGCGACTTCCCAAACTGGCATGACACAGCATTCGTCAAAAGTGGAACAGTATTGCTCCTAACGTCATTTTCAAAATAAATGGATAGTAAAAATGTTCATTTTACTGATGTTTCCTACATATGGCTGACCTTACTAATATCTGTAATGGCAACATTATTTTCAGCACAATGATATTTAGAAAAGAAAAAAACACTCAGGTATTCATCTGTATTTGTCTGTATGAACATTTAGCTGGGTTCAGCTTGAGTTCTTCATTAATCAGTATACAAACTAGCCTGATACAATAATAATAATAATAATAATAATAATAATAATAATATCACTTAAGCTTAAATCCTTCCAACCTCAACAAAACACTATTCCCAGACAGTTTTAATAAAATCTAACCCTCCTTTTCATATGCATCTTTTATTAATTATTCTAAGTGCTTAAGTAACTGTGAGAAAAAGATCTCAGTAGGAAACTGCTGTGCAATAACTCCAAGTGTGTTTTAAATTTGTGTCTCTCGGAGAATTAAATGCATGTTTGGTATTTTTGTCATTTATTTGTTTAGTTAGACTAATGTATTTGGGAATCCTCTTGACACAGAATTGAAATGGTAATTCTCAAAATCATCATAATCAAAATGTATATGCTATTTAATACACAGAAATGTAGAGCACAACATATAACTGTCGGAATGATTTTGTAAAGATCGAACAACACAGAAACAAATAAACATCAAGCACAAAAGAGAAGTTGTCAACCTCTTTCTAAACTGACTAGGATGAATAAAAGCTATAAAATGTAGTGGTTATTTCTAAAAAACTAAATAGTTTGCAAGTGTGTTTGGAGGCAGATTTGTGTGAGCGTCAGGTCTCTCCGTCCGAACAGTGGCCGGCAATAAAACCGACAGAAATGTGGTTATAAAAACGATATTTTTAATGCATTACAGACAACTTACACTCACTGTAAAAAACGGTAGAGTAAATTGCTGAACCTGCTCTTTCAGAAAATGTAATGGTTATTATCTGACATACAATTGAATTTACAGTTAATAAATTGGCCCATATCTGATTTTTTTTCCCCTGGCACATAATGAAAGGTAAACATGATCTTGAACAGCTCGCATAAATATTCTATTATACTATACTTTATTATCCAATATTGTATAAATTGATTTTTTAAAATGTTATATATATATATAAGATATTTAATAGATAATATCTGATTTATTTATTCAAATATCTGATTTATTTATTTATTTAAAAAAAAAAAAGTATATTAAATATGAAATACTTTTACTGTAAATTATATTTTGTTAAAATTTGCCCAATTCCTTTCAATCATTAATAATCACATTTTTTGTTTGTTTGTTTTTATGTCTGTACACCTAACAGTAGGGAGTTTAAGCAGAAACAACCTGATGAGGGGATGAACTCTTGACCTGTCTGACCCCTGACTGGTGTGACTGTGTCTGCGTGGCTGACCTTGCTGCCATGACGATGACATAGATCAGCCGGTGTGAAAAAGCAGCCAGCAGACCTCTTTCAGGCCTCCATTCGTACCCTTTCTTTCTGTCTGCGCGCTCCATCTACACGTTCTCTCGCTTCTGCTCCTAAGAGAGGGAACTTAATGCTGTAATGTCAGCCGAGCTCCAATGATGTCACTGTGTTCCTGTGATTTCCCTGATTAAACTAAATAAACCTTTCCGCAGCTGCTTGCAGGGTAACCGTAAAAATAACCCCTCGGACGAAAAGCGAGGTTAGCCATCGGCGAGCACCTGGGTTTCTTCAATTCAATGAAAGATAGTTTAGAAAAATTATAGTTTTTGGAAAAAGTTTGGGTTTCCTCTCTCTTTGCTTACTGTGCTTGACCCCTAACATGACTATCCTTAAATATATCTTATATACATCTTATAAAATCTCTGCAAAAAATAAAATAATAAAGATTGGGGCTAACTATAAGGTCAAAAGCTCAACGTTTTCTCTCAAGCGGTGGTTTTGTTTCAAACATCTTAATTTAAGTGAAGTGACATTTAAAACCCTCTTACATTAGAATCATTTTTGTGATCTCCAAACTAAAATAATTTCATCATATTTTTGCTATAGATGTTGGATAATTAAATTAACACAATAAAACCTTGTATACATCAGAAAAGAGTCGTTTATGAAATGAAATTAGATTTTTCCATAAGGTCAGGGCAAGTTGTCACATGGATTTAAAATGCTTAATATAATATATACAATTTAATTACAATACTTAATATATTTTATCTAGCTTTTACTTTTTTGCTGTTTCATAAGTGTTAAACTAATATTAAATACTACATATGTATACAATTAATTAATTAGAATAATTAATGTATTTTATCTAGATTTTACTTTTTCATAACAGTTGAATAAATACTAAGTAATACTAAATAAATTATTTTTTGTTTGTTTGTTTCATAATAATTTTACTGCTTAAATGTTTATTTAATGGCAGGTTGTTTTGTGACAACATGCCCCGCTATCGGTCAACATCTGTTAACCGCACCAAATCTTTTGTCTGAGCAATAACTGTGGAAATGTCCAATAGCTTTTTTTTTTTTGCAGTCAAAATTATCAAGCGCCTATGCAAAAATTTAATTTGATAAATAAATCAACCCTGAGGAATTTACTGGAGTGTGACAACTAACCCAGCGGTCACCCATATATAAAGTTAAGCAAATGCTGTCAGTTGAGTAAATATTATTACCAGTGTTCGTTAGAGCCTCTTTGCGTTGTGTATAACATTTAACATTCAAACTGGAAGGTACATTTGAGTAAGACGTCAAGATACTGTGACAGTGTTTACATTTTGTGTTTTTACACTCAGAATCCCAACAGCGCTCGGAAAATGTTATATATATATATAAGATATTTAATAGATAATATCTGATTTATTTATTCAAATATCTGATTTATTTATTTATTTAAAAAAAAAAAAGTATATTAAATATGAAATACTTTTACTGTAAATTATATTTTGTTAAAATTTGCCCAATTCCTTTCAATCATTAATAATCACATTTTTTGTTTGTTTGTTTTTATGTCTGTACACCTAACAGTAGGGAGTTTAAGCAGAAACAACCTGATGAGGGGATGAACTCTTGACCTGTCTGACCCCTGACTGGTGTGACTGTGTCTGCGTGGCTGACCTTGCTGCCATGACGATGACATAGATCAGCCGGTGTGAAAAAGCAGCCAGCAGACCTCTTTCAGGCCTCCATTCGTACCCTTTCTTTCTGTCTGCGCGCTCCATCTACACGTTCTCTCGCTTCTGCTCCTAAGAGAGGGAACTTAATGCTGTAATGTCAGCCGAGCTCCAATGATGTCACTGTGTTCCTGTGATTTCCCTGATTAAACTAAATAAACCTTTCCGCAGCTGCTTGCAGGGTAACCGTAAAAATAACCCCTCGGACGAAAAGCGAGGTTAGCCATCGGCGAGCACCTGGGTTTCTTCAATTCAATGAAAGATAGTTTAGAAAAATTATAGTTTTTGGAAAAAGTTTGGGTTTCCTCTCTCTTTGCTTACTGTGCTTGACCCCTAACATGACTATCCTTAAATATATCTTATATACATCTTATAAAATCTCTGCAAAAAATAAAATAATAAAGATTGGGGCTAACTATAAGGTCAAAAGCTCAACGTTTTCTCTCAAGCGGTGGTTTTGTTTCAAACATCTTAATTTAAGTGAAGTGACATTTAAAACCCTCTTACATTAGAATCATTTTTGTGATCTCCAAACTAAAATAATTTCATCATATTTTTGCTATAGATGTTGGATAATTAAATTAACACAATAAAACCTTGTATACATCAGAAAAGAGTCGTTTATGAAATGAAATTAGATTTTTCCATAAGGTCAGGGCAAGTTGTCACATGGATTTAAAATGCTTAATATAATATATACAATTTAATTACAATACTTAATATATTTTATCTAGCTTTTACTTTTTTGCTGTTTCATAAGTGTTAAACTAATATTAAATACTACATATGTATACAATTAATTAATTAGAATAATTAATGTATTTTATCTAGATTTTACTTTTTCATAACAGTTGAATAAATACTAAGTAATACTAAATAAATTATTTTTTGTTTGTTTGTTTCATAATAATTTTACTGCTTAAATGTTTATTTAATGGCAGGTTGTTTTGTGACAACATGCCCCGCTATCGGTCAACATCTGTTAACCGCACCAAATCTTTTGTCTGAGCAATAACTGTGGAAATGTCCAATAGCTTTTTTTTTTTTGCAGTCAAAATTATCAAGCGCCTATGCAAAAATTTAATTTGATAAATAAATCAACCCTGAGGAATTTACTGGAGTGTGACAACTAACCCAGCGGTCACCCATATATAAAGTTAAGCAAATGCTGTCAGTTGAGTAAATATTATTACCAGTGTTCGTTAGAGCCTCTTTGCGTTGTGTATAACATTTAACATTCAAAGTGGAAAGTACATTTGAGTAAGACGTTAAGATACTGTGACAGTGTTTACATTTTGTGTTTTTACACTCAGAATCCCAACAGCGCTCGGTTACACCTGTTATCAGATTGTTTGTCCCCAAATCTAGGGTGGCCTAAGGTTACGTATAGAAAGCATCACACTCAGAGACACTCTCACACACACACACTAATAGTAAGCAGAGCAGCAGTGCGATTTATCAGTGTATATTGAGTGTGCTTCTTTAGTTAGCCAAGGGAGGATGGAAAGAGGGCAAATGTTGTGTCTCTGTCATTGAATGGGACTTACGTTTAAGTACATTAGTATTCTGCTATTAAGGCGATGAAAAAATATGAAACCAAAACAGACTGAGAATTAGACCACCCTTACTGTGTGTGTGTGTGTGTGTGTGTGTGTGTAATACAAGACTATAATATACACACCATTATTGAAGTTTGCGATGTAAACCACCTGTGTACCAACATAAAAAAAAAAAGAATACACACAATCTGTGTGCATCTGTGTAAGCTACCAGTGTCACATGACAGAAAATGGAAAAAGAAAGTAAAAGCGATGTGTTGGCCTCTCACACCCTGATGCTTCCATTAGACGCGAGGAAATGGCCGTCTGACCGGCTATGGCTGTTATGACTGGAAATTTGACATGAAAGAGATCCGTCCACACCCTCTCAGCAAATCCCTGCGAGACGCCAGGAGAATAAAAGAGACTGATATCTCCCCAGACCTGCAGTTCAGGCCGGCGCTATTTCTTTTCCTATTCTGGGTTTGTATATAATGAAATCAAATGGTTTTGGTGTATGAGGTCCACTGTACTCTTTCAGTTTCTGCTAAAATAACATAGCTACTACAATAAAAATTGTTACTCCAGTTATTGCTATTATCAGGTCAAGCTGTCATCAAAAAAGGAATCCCAAACCCCACAGAAAAAGACAAAAAAGTTTAAATAAATGTTGGAAAGGAAATGTTATATACACTAAAGTTCTGGGTCTTTTTTTAAAGGATGTATTAAATTGATCAAAAATGACAGTAAAGACTTTTATGTCGTTACGAAAAAAAAAATCTATTTCAAATAAATGATGTGCTTTCGGGGGGGAGAAATGATCATGGTTTCCACAAAAATATTAAGCAGCTTTCAATATTAAGCTGTATAAATATTGATAATTAAAAAAAATATATATTTCTTGAGCAGCGAATCTGCATATTAGACTGATTTCTGAAGGATCATGTGACACTGAAGACTGGAGTAATCGTGCTGAAAATTCAGCTTTACCATCACAGGAACAAATTACATTTTAAAATATATTAAAATAGAAAACAGTTATTTCGATTTGTAATGGTAATTGCAACAATAGTACTGTTTTTACTGTATTTTGATCAAATAAATACAGCATTGGTGAGATTTAGAGACTTCTTTTAAAAAGATGAACAGAAGTGTGAATTTATTCTGATTTTATAATAGATAATTATAGATATAATTAAATAAAATAATAATAATAGATATAATAGATTTTGCTTTATTGTCTGCAGTGCAATAGTTTTATATGTGCTACAACTTTAAGTAGAAATATTATTTATTGAAGTGATGTGGAATTATTATTATTCCCCATCACCAACCACCGCTCTTACGTCATTTAAAATGTTAATCAAAAATGATAAACATTTTAGTTCAAAACAGCAAATAAAATACAAACAGAGATTCATTAAACAGACTAATGCTAAAAACATTACAGACTGTGTGTTAGTCGCTCCAAGCTCTTCCACTCACCATCTCATTTTGTACAATCTTTAGGTCCAGCAGAACTAAACAGTAAAGTAGTGCTCCGTCCTCCCTCATCCGTTCAGCCATGACATTGCTAGTTTTCAATATGCAGGTAAAAAGCCTGTGTGGGTGTTATATATCAAATTAAACAAGAGAACCTACAGATTCAGATGAGCCCAGTTCTGTCATTTAACATCCATTGTCATGATCACAAATCACAAATTGCACATTCTTTCCTTTAACACTACTGAAAATCCTTTATATTTTTGCACAGTATCTAACAACTTGTACCTTCACCTCAGGATGATGATGATGCTCATGTCTGATAATGGTTTCACCCCGTTAGCTATTTTATAATTGGTTCAGCACACCCCGGTCTTATTTATTAAAGCCCATTTTTCTTTACTACCCTTAGCCACTCACTTCATTCTCGGTCATATTAATAAAGCTAATTGTAATTATATCGCTCTTTTCTGGATGCTAGCCGATGGGCAGTAAGCCTCTTGATTATTTTTAATGAGTTCAGCTGTTTTCCCCCTACGACATATAGATGGATGTCCGGTCTAGTCTGAATGCGAGACGAGTGTAAATACTGGCAGCCGTTGGTGCAGTTATCATGCTCAAGGGGTGCATTCAATCTCGCCTCCGTCAACGGCGAATGGACGGTCGCAGGTTGGTACAACAGGGGGTGTGAGCCCAGTCAATGAGACGATTACCACATGTGTGGCTCTGACTTAGCCGAAGCAGCGGGCGAATGCTAAACGGACAAAATTATCACCTGCTGCGGCCTACAGTCCAAATGGGGCACGGGGAACGCGGTCGCCCGTCGCTTGTATCCCCGCTTTATTTATTGCACACGAACTGGACTCTGTCCAATGCGCACATTTGTAATTGGACTCGTTGGCTCTCACTTGAAGGCCATTAGCTGAGAGCAAAGAAAGTCTAGGGCGGGAAAAAAAGATGTTAAGGCTGCTAAAATATGTTGCGCTATGACACTTATGGGCTCCCGTGTAACGGAGGTGCTGTTTTTTACTGTCAACTCTATCAATCAGTAAATCTAGTTGCAGAAAGTCGTATTTGTACTCGTCCGCTGATGAATGCTCGCTTCGGTCATTTCTCAGACACTGAACACTAGCGCTGGAAAGAAACGCGAGACAGCGTGGTGAGGAGCAAACAGCATGGCTCATTAGCAAAGTATGAAAATCACTCATTTTAATATTTACTGTGCACTCTTGATTAGTTTGATCATGCATTTCTGATTGGCACAAAATGAGATTTTCCTCTGAGCCCATGGGCTCCCTGATTTATTATTAAACTGCGCCATTCAAAAATGAAATATGGCCTATATATTTTAGGTCTCATTTTCGGTTATTTATGTAACTTTTTTTGTTTGTTTAATCCAAGGCCATTTTTCATCAGAAACATCTCACCTCACACAGTAATTATTACACAAATAATACATGTTTTTTTTTGTACTGTATGTGTGTGAGAGACTGAATATATATGACAGAATTTATAGTAGGGAAGCCCATTATTTAATTAAGGAGGTAACAGTTGTTACATTTAACTTTTAAGGTTGTAGTGGTGATACACAGAAGAACAGCATTTTTCTTTCAGAACACTGTCAAGACATCATTTTTTTCAGCCAGATTATGTCCTATGTTGATTTACATCTTTTTCTCGCATTGATTACTGCAATGCTTTGCTGGCTGAGGTTACAAAAGCGACCTTAAATAAAGTACAGCTGGTTCAAAATTCAGCCACTCGAATCCTGTCAGGAAACAGGACAAAGGATCACATCACTCCTGTCTTGGAGTCTTTACACTTGCTCCCTGTCATATTCTGTGTCAAGTTTAAAATTCTCATGCTTACTTATTCTTTAGGGATGCACAACATATCGGTACCATATTGGTTATTGTTTCATGTTGGTTAATACTGGATGCAATAATCATTTCACAACACAGTTAAAATATAATATATAAAATTCAATATAAATATTAAATACATATTAAATATTAAATAAAAAAAATTGAACTGTTAAGTGTACTTTTTAGTAAATGTCCAAATTAATATCCATTTTTATAACATTAAAATAGATACATTTAAATAAAATATTAAAGATAAAAAGTACCACTGTTAAATGTAATCTTTAGCCAATTTTAAAATGAATATATTTTCATACTGTACGCTAAAATGTTTACGATTAAATTCACTTTTAGCATTTAAAAAGATTGATTTTAATGTTTAAGTGTATTCTGTCAAGACATCATTTTTTTCAGCCAGATTATGTCCTATGTTGATTTACATCTTTTTCTCGCATTGATTACTGCAATGCTTTGCTGGCTGAGGTTACAAAAGCTACCTTAAATAAATTACAGCTGGTTCAAAATTCAGCTACTCGAATCCTGTCAGGAAACAGGACAAAGGATCACATCACTCCTGTCTTGGAGTCTTTACACTTGCTCCCTGTCATATTCTGTGTCAAGTTTAAAATTCTCATGCTTACTTATTCTTTAGGGATGCACAACATATCGGTACCATATTGGTTATTGTTTCATGTTGGTTAATACTGGATGCAATAATCATTTCACAACACAGTTAAAATATAATATATAAAATTCAATATAAATATTAAATACATATTAAATATTAAATAAAAAAAATTGAACTGTTAAGTGTACTTTTTAGTAAATGTCCAAATTAATATCCATTTTTATAACATTAAAATAGATACATTTAAATAAAATATTAAAGATAAAAAGTACCACTGTTAAATGTAATCTTTAGCCAATTTTAAAATGAATATATTTTCATACTGTACACTAAAATGTTTACGATTAAATTCACTTTTAGCATTTAAAAAGATTGATTTTAATGTTTAAGTGTATTTTTTTTATAAAACATAATAGTCCAGAAAGTATATACTATATCTAAAAATTATCATAAGTTCATTTTGGTGCATCCATAACATTCATGATGCATTTTTGCTAATAATATTCATACTGTAAGCCTGCAAAACACTGCACAGGCCAGTATGTGGCTACTGTGATTAATAGCAGCTCTATGTATGTAAAGAACTGTGTTAAAATAATATTTTAAAGGGTTACACCCACACACAGAAGGCAACAAGTACATTTTCATTAACAGTATGGAAAAGGATGCATCTTATGCATCCACGCACAGCAGCCTGTCAGAGGAAATAAAAAGCATAAAGATGAATCAAAAATGTTTTTTCTCTATCACGAAAGAGCAGCTGTGAGCTTCATTAGGTCATTTTAGAAGAGACAGCTGTTTGGCTATACTGAGAGAGAGAGAGAGAGAGAGAGAGTGTGTGTTTCACTGCACAAATAAAAAAAGAAGGGAAAAAACAGCTAGCAAAACCATTGTTGTTCACTTTGAACATGGTAGAAACTATTTTAAAGAGGCAGTTCACCCAAAAATTAAAGTTCTGTCATCATTAACTCATGTTTGAATGTTGTTTCAGTCCTATATGACTTTCTATCTCCTGTGAAACACAAAAGATGATATTTTGAAAAATATGTAAATGTTTCTTTGTCCAAAGAATGAACAAAAAGATGATGATTTTAAAGAATATTTTAACTGTTTTTGTGAAAACAACTTGGACCCCACTGACCTTTACTGTGTGGACAAAACAAACAAACAGTTAAAGCATTCTTTAAAATGCCTTCTGTATTTTTCAGTGAAAACGAACGTCTCGGGTTAAGTATGTAACCATGCTTCCCTGAGAAGGGAACGAGACACTGCGTCCTCTAGGGGTCGCTATGGGGAATGCCTTCAGCGTGACCGGTGTCTGAAGCATACATCTAAAAACGACAATAACATTGGCCGGCGACAGCCTATGACGTCATTACCCTGCGCGATCACAGTATAAAAGGGCGCCGGGATAACACATCATCCTCTTCTTCGTCTTCGCTGACCGTTTGTTTATGTTAGCATTAAGCTAAGCATGACTAGGAGTGCATGCTCTCTCACCAGAGGCTTTGCTCTGATACCTGCAGTTTCACATGGCTCACCTGCTGTGTGTGTGTGGTGAAGAGCAAGCACGTTAGCAACACTCTGCTCAGAAATGTATCAACCAAGATACATTAGATCAGTGGAGCCCAAAGAGAGAACCGGGGCCTAAGCCAACTCATACAGGATTTTAGAAAGTGTGCAGAATGCTTAGCATGCACACTTACCACAATGTGGATTTTAGAAAGTGCACAGAGGCTTAGCGTGTGCACTTACCATAGCATGGATTTAGAAACACTGTTACTTAAGGGGTAACCGAGGCTGTATTAAGCCAGCCTAGGGGCCTTATGTGTGCCTCTGCTCACAGACCACAAACGCTCAGACGGGAGCGGCAGGCTCAAAGACAACCCTCTGAGGTGAGGGGAGCACTGCCTGGCTTGTCCTGAATAGAGGCAGCTTATCAGGGAAGCAGCAAGTGACCCAACTACCTGATGTCACTGCCACAGAGCTCAAGAGTGGAGGGTTTAACCCCTAGCGAGGAGACAGAGGAACCCAGCTCGACCGAAGCGACCAATAGCCCAGGGTAGAGGACCTAACTCTTGAGTCGAGAGGAGGACTCACCCAGTCTGCCCAGGACCGGTGAGCTCAAAGGGACCCTCCCGGAGAAATTTCCAGTCAGGTCCTTTCCATGTCCTCACCGCGACCACAACGTGCAGCATGCATTCAGCTCCTGCGAAACAAAAACCGCTGCCGCGAATGCATCGCTATTCCCGCGAGAGGCGAACGCACTCATTGTAAATGCTATCTACAAACTCGGGTAAATGATGAAGTACTCACCTCCCCCTCAGTAGTCCCGCGAATGCATCACGATGAGCACACGCCGTCTCCTCTTGAGACGAGCACGGTCAATTCATGCTTATCCCTCACAAGAAATAAGCAATGAATGCAGAGCGCATACAACTACTGGGACATCAGAAATGGGATCCTGCTAGAAGGGGATCACACATTTCTAAGGGAACAACAGGGTCCCAACATAAAGGCAACTGACCAAGGAGGCGACAGAGACAGGCCTAACATTTAGGTCGTTGCAAATGGGGTCCTTCGGGAGCAGTGCTCTCGGCTCTCAAGCTGAGGTGGGCCCTTACAGCACATACTGGGAGTGACTCAAGCTGAGGCGGGCCCTTACAGCACATACTGGGAGCGACTCATAGCTAACCCTCACAGAGAGAGGAGCACTTCTCAGCTCGACCAGATGGGGGTGCTAGATTAGAAGGGGTAACCCAGCAGGGCCCAATAAGAGACAGTCCACTGGTGTAGCTGGACACGGTTCCGTATAACCAGACCCGCTATAGAATCTGAAGAAATAGCGGGACCCAATAACCATTCATGCGTATAGAGCTTACTGCTTCTCAGAGCAGAAGCACAAAAGAGGGGTTTCCACAGAAACACAAATCCCTCTTACCTCAGGGAATGCAGTGTACTCCAGCCCACTCCGCAGAGGGGTGATTACTGGTTCAACCACAAGGGCAGTGTGACAGAGAAGGTTAAGGACCGATTCAAATCTTGGGAGACCCCTCAGGGTGAAAAATGAGTAGTTCGCACCTGGCCAGAGGATAGGGAGCATGTCGCGAATCATGTACTCAGAAGAGTACTAGCCCACGAGAAGGACCCGCAGGTCCTGAGGTTGCAACGTTATAATGGGGACCTGATGCTGGGAGGCTTCCTCAGAAGCCAAGGCTGCGTGTCCAAGCCGAAGATAAGGGCTATCACCAGCCTGGAACCAGAACCGATGAGTGAAACCATCACTGTAATCGGTCAACAGCAGGAGGTCCTGACTTAGCAGGTGGGTCAAACCTAAAAGTCAGAAAAACAGAACAGGTCCGAGTCATGCTGCAGAGAAAGGTTAGCATTGAATACAGAAGAACTCGCAGTAGCGCAGACAAAAATTGATCGTTCTCACCAACCATGGCTCCCACGCATGACTCAGGCTCATGGATATAGGCTGGAGGCGAAGTCCGAAGCCTGGACCTTCGTGAAATGAACTATTTAAAGGCAGCCGAGCGCTTCTTGGCCTCCTTAAACTTCACGACCACCGTCTCGACCGTCACCGTCACCGGCTCAGAAGCTCTCTCCGTAACCACTATGGCCGCCATGGATCTGCCAATGGCAGTGGCAGCCTGCTTAGTGGCACGGAGAGCAAGATCCATGGTGCGACGCAACTCAGCCACCTCATCAGGGGATAGACCCTGCCTTTATCCAGGTCTTTCAGCAGATCAGCCTGATAAGCCTGAAGCACCACCATGGTGTGCAACGAGGCTGCCTCCTGACCTGCTGCCACATATGCCCTGCCATTCAAACAAGATGTATCCTGAAGGGGTTTGGATGGCAGGGAGGGAGCCTTAAGAGAAGATGTCTCCCCCATAGAGAGATAGCAGGCCAGCGTCTCTTCAACATGGGGCATCTTTTCATAACCATTCTCACGCATCCCCTCGATGTTGGCATAACTAGTATGCTGGAATCTGAGGATGCGGGACGAGAATGGATTTTTCCAAACCTTCTCGATCTCCACATGAAGATCGGGAAGGAATGGAAGGCTCTTTTTTTTTTCTTTAACTTCAAGCCGGAGTGCACTATAATGTGGTTATCTGAGAAGGACATGATATAAATCATCTGTCCAACAACTGCAGACAGATTCAAACTATACACTTCCTATATAAACAAAAGGAAATTACTGATAGGGAGAAATTTCCTGTCAGGTCCTTTCCATGTTCTCACCGCGACCACAACGCGCAGCATGCATTCAGCGCCTGCGAAACAAAAACCGCTGCCGCGAATGCATAGCTATTCCCGCGAGAGGCGAACGCACTCATGTAAACGCTATCTACAAACTCGGGTAAATGGTGAAGTACTCACCTTCCCCTCAGTAGTCCCGCGAATGCATCACGATGAGCACAAGCCGTCTCCTCTTGAGACGAGCACGTTCAATTCATGCTTATCCCTCACAAGAAATAAGCAATGGATGCAGAGCGCATACAATTACCTCGAGAGCTGAACGTGCTTGCTCTTCACCACACACACACAGCAGGTGAGCCATGTGAAACTGCAGGTATCAGAGCAAAGCCTCTGGTGAGAGAGCATGCACTCCTAGTCATGCTTAGCTTAATGCTAACATAAACAAACGGTCAGCGAAGACGAAGAAGAGGATGATGTGTTATCCCGGCGCCCTTTTATACTGTGATTGCACAGGGTAATGACGTCATAGACTGTCGCCGGGCAATGTTATTGTCGTTTTTATATGTATGCTTCAGACACTGGTCATGCTGAAGGCGTTCCCCATAGCGACCCCTAGAGGACTCAGTTCAAAGTTCCCTCGAAAGGGAAATGCATTTTACTTGGAACAACATGATGGTGAGTAAATTACAACAATTTTCCTTTTGGTATGAACTATCCCTTTAAATGAACTGAGCATGGGATTTTAAAATGCTGTGCATCAGACTTTCTAGAAAAAGCTAAACAAAATATTAGTTATTTTCAGAGCTGAAAAGAAAGAACCCTAGGCAAATAAAGCAACTCTATCTGACCTGCTATATCTATCTGATTTGCAAAACGGTTTAAAGTTCTCTTAATTTCTTAAACCCTTAAACCAAAATCATTTTAAAACACTTAAACACACATTAAAAAGCACACTAGGAGTGAGTGGGCGCAGATTAACTTCAGGAAAGTATGTTTCTCGTACTGTATCATCCACCGACCGATCACATTATCTCCATGAATTCTGCACACTCAACTTTTAATCAGTTTAAGCAAGCTAGATAAATAGTCTGCACTCTCGGATAGGTAGATTATAGATTGATTCACTCATATTTTCTGCCAGGGTATAGTAAACAGAAACTAGATAGATTATGAGTGTTTATGCATGTGTGTTTGCAAGCCGAGAGAGAGCTAGAGAGAAATAAAGAGCAATGAAAGGACAACCTCAAATCACATTCACAGCCAAGATACAGTAAACAGAAGGAGAGAGAGATTTTGTGTGGAGCCATGTGAAACTGCAGGTATCAGAGCAAAGCCTCTGGTGAGAGAGCATGCACTCCTAGTCATGCTTAGCTTAATGCTAACATAAACAAACGGTCAGCGAAGACGAAGAAGAGGATGATGTGTTATCCCGGCGCCCTTTTATACTGTGATTGCACAGGGTAATGACGTCATAGACTGTCGCCGGGCAATGTTATTGTCGTTTTTATATGTATGCTTCAGACACTGGTCATGCTGAAGGCGTTCCCCATAGCGACCCCTAGAGGACTCAGTTCAAAGTTCCCTCGAAAGGGAAATGCATTTTACTTGGAACAACATGATGGTGAGTAAATTACAACAATTTTCCTTTTGGTATGAACTATCCCTTTAAATGAACTGAGCATGGGATTTTAAAATGCTGTGCATCAGACTTTCTAGAAAAAGCAAAACAAAATATTAGTTATTTTCAGAGCTGAAAAGAAAGAACCCTAGGCAAATAAAGCAACTCTATCTGACCTGCTATATCTATCTGATTTGCAAAACGGTTTAAAGTTCTCTTAATTTCTTAAACCCTTAAACCGAAATCATTTTAAAACACTTAAACACACATTAAAAAGCACACTAGGAGTGAGTGGGCGCAGATTAACTTCAGGAAAGTATGTTTCTCGTACTGTATCATCCACCGACCGATCACATTATCTCCATGAATTCTGCACACTCAACTTTTAATCAGTTTAAGCAAGCTAGATAAATAGTCTGCACTCTCGGATAGGTAGATTATAGATTGATTCACTCATATTTTCTGCCAGGGTATAGTAAACAGAAACTAGATAGATTATGAGTGTTTATGCATGTGTGTTTGCAAGCCGAGAGAGAGCTAGAGAGAAATAAAGAGCAATGAAAGGACAACCTCAAATCACATTCACAGCCAAGATACAGTAAACAGAAGGAGAGAGAGATTTTGTGTGTGTAGAAGAGAGAGAGAGAGACTGAATAGATATTAATATTCAAGTGGGCGCATTCGTGCATGGATCCAATAAGATTCCAAAGGTACCATCCATTTGCCAGAGCATGAGAAGCGTGCTAAATGACCTGTGCTTTTTTCAGGAGACGCCCCTCCTTTCCCTGACCTCCCTCCCTCCATCCGCTCCCTCATTCCCTGGCGCTAATGAATTGAAAGAGGAGGTCTGAAACGGGAGTGTCCTTAAGTGCCGCCCACTTCTCTTAAAATGACCTGGGTTCAAAAGTTCACGCCGCACCCTGCAGGCATCGATAGCCACACTGACTCTTTCTCTCTCCTTCGTTTTCTCATCTTAATTTTTCCCTCCTTTCTCATCCTCCATTTTTCCCTCTCTCACTTTATAGTTCTCAAACTCTGATCGTTTGTTTCTCCAGCCCTCATTCTCTTCACCTCCAGAGGTCATTCTGTCTATTTCTCTCTCTCTGTATGTGTGTGTTGTGTGTGTGTGTTCTATCTGTAGCTTACACACATGCACACAGAATGAAGCTGACAGTGGTCATTACTAAGGGAAAATTGTGGCTATTTGCAATGCAGGTCTACTACTCTATAATTCCATTATCGATTAGACTGACATTTATTTGAAGTTATGACTCACCTCTTCCCATGATGCAGTTAGAGCCGTCTTAGGTGCGATCACCAGAGTAATGTCCTTCAGTCAGTTTACAGTAATGCCCCTCTGTTTTACCATAATCCTTATCTGTTAGTAATGCACCTCAGTCACTCTACAGTAAAGCTTCGATTATATTACAGTAATATACACCTATGCTATAACTTTTTGGGGCTCTCACTGCCCTAGACAAGAAAATAAAGTTTTAACAATTTAGTATGGTAATATAGTATGTATATATATATATATATATATATATATATATATATATATATATAATTCATCCCTATAATATATATTCATCCCTAATGAATGTGTTATATTAATACTGTTAATGCATATTAAATAATAATTTAAAGAAAATATTTATTTAAAATTTTAACATTGTAGTGATATTATAGTAAAATTGTATTAGCTATAATATAATATATAGTGTATAATATAATAATAGCTCTTAATATATTATTATATTTTAATATTATATTATATATAATACAGAATATAATAGCTCTTAAAACAAGTGTAGGCAGAGCCCATCTAAGATGGACATACACTGTAAAAAAAACTTCAACTTTTTTTTAAATAAATTATATTGATTCTGATTCTAAAATTCAACTAGATTTTAAAAGTCAATTGAATGTAAATTAAGCTGAAGTGACTATAACCAAGTTATATTTATATTTAAATATTTAAGGCAGCAACTAAACGTATGTTTTTAAGTTGAAATAGGTGAAACATTTTTATAGTGTATCTGCAAAGTTGCAGCTTAGCTGGACTGACCATACGCATGTTTAGACAAACACTTTTACCAACAGCTATCACAAAGATACTTTTTTTGGAAGCTGCATTCAAAATCTGACAGGGCATTTGGAAATGGGTACAGTAATACATTCAGTTAACCTACACTCTTAAAAATAGAGGTTTCCAAGCATTACAAGAAACATTTTTACAGTTGCATGGCAAAAGAGAACATTATTAAGTTTTACTGATGCCATAGGAGAGCATTTTTATCTTGGCATGGCTCTTTAGAAAGCCATCTATGTAGTGAAGCATTAAAAGAAACCAGGAGGGCTTGAAAAAGCGATTTTTAAGAGTTCACACTGGTGTCTCTCAGTTAGTAAGTGAATGTCTCAGTTTGCTCCAGTTACTAGGATCATGAAAGATCAAACTTCAAGATCATTTGACCACACCTGGGTCTTCAACCGGCATTATTTGTGACCAAACATTCACTGCTGGTCATTTTCCAATGATTAGCTGCATGATGGGAAGGTAAAAAGGCATTCGTGCTGATAAAAGTCAACTGAAGCTGCTTCTACAGTCTGCCGTTCAACACGCAAACACTCTGAGACGAATCGATCGAAATTCTATCCACTTCCCGCCATTACCAACGTGGCAATATGACATATTTCCAACATCTGACATTCAGGACTTACACAAAAAAAGGGAGGGCCTGAAAATAACTATCACTGGAAAAGAAATAAAAACACAATGGAAAACAAAATCAGAGCAAAAGATCCTTCAAGAACAGACTAAGTTCAAAACCTGATGTGGTGTCATATGATCTAATATCACACGGTGAGATTGATGCTGTATTTGTACGTGTCCAGAGCTGTAGTTTTCAAATGCAAAAAAAAAACTCTATTTCTAATTCCACCGTCTGCTCTGTATGAAAGCGAGGAGCTCTTACGAAATCGCTCCACGACTAGAATTAAAGAATCATGACTTCGAAGATGTGATTCCACATCAATATACAAACATAAGAAGTCAAACGGGCAGATCAGAGAAAGAAATATATTCCTTTTCCCCTCACGCACACGTACACTCACACTCCTCCATCTGCAGAAATAGAAAAATGTCGGCCCAGCGGTTTCCAATCAGCCCTGTTTGCTGTCTGCTTCTCAGATTAATGACCAAACACAGAACGGCTGCAGGTTCAACTGGAGGTCAGCCTTCCTAGGTACCCCCCACCCTCCTCTTTTCTCCTTCTTCATCCCTCAATCGCTCCCTCCGTGGGCAAATGAGAATTTGATTTTTCTCTGCACTGGGCAGAGCAGGACAAGATGGAATGAGTTAGGAATGGAGAACCAGGTGCCCCTGCTGCTTTGTTAGGGAAATGAATGAGAGAGCTTCCAGAACACAAGCAGCCAGAGATATAGAGTACAGAATATAGAGAGTGTCAAACAGAGTATAGTGCTTAGAGTAGAAATGATGGAGATCAGAGTCCAGAGTTTTGGGTTGCTATAAAAAGAGTAAAAGACTGTGTCAAACACAGTAATAATTGAAGAGAAAAGAATGGAATAGAATTTAAACATATAGCATGTCAGAATAGAAATTAAAGAACAGAGTACTGGGTATAAAATGTAGAGCACAATATGCAGGGGCCCTAAAATGAAATTAAATAAAACAAAATAATTAAATTAAATTAAATTAAGTGAAACTGCCATGTTTCTGGGCCTTTTTTGCAGTTACTTTCATTTAGTGGATGTATGAAGTCAGTTCCTCAAGTTCACACAGGTGTCCTGTAACATCATATAAACTATGAACATACTCTTCTATGATTTCACATCCATCAATTATTCAAATTAATTTCTTAATATTAAACACAATATTATTTTATCATTTAAAACTTGTGTAAATGGTAAAACCTAGTTTAAAACGAATTGGTTTTGCTTAAGAAGTGTGCATGGGCTATTTTGTCTTTAAAGGGGTCATATGATGCTGCTAAAAATAACATTATTTTGTGTATTTGGTGTAATGAAATGTGTTTATGCGGTTTAAGGTTCAAAAAACCTGATACGCCCCTTACCACATTGTGATGATGCCCTGTCAGGCCGGAGCGATGATTCAAAAACATGAAAACCCATTACAAACGAGGCATTCGTTGCATCCAGTGGGGACATAATTATGGATTATAATGACTTATACTGTCTTTTTACTCGTTGCGTTGCATCGCGCCACGTAAACATAAAACCATGTCTGCATTTGTGATCGGAGAAATGACAAACAACAAGCCCTACTCTACACTGCCCAAAAAACTCGCTTTAAATATATAAAATATAAAAACTCTTTAAATATAAAAAACGTACTTACAGTCTTTGAGTCAGAACAGCCGGCATTGTAGTCTACTCTCCCAGGATCAGGAAATGGTCCTCCATAAAATGTGCTGCACACATCTGAATATTTGGGTTGAACTGTTCTGGAACAGTGTTGTAAATACAACTTAACCACTGATTTCTAGTCGTGTCCATTTTTGGAAGACCAAACAAAGTAGTTTCGCTTTCACAACGAATCACACAGTGCCTTCACGACATGGCGGCGGCAACAACAATACTACAGCGAGAATAAAAGTTACGCCTTCTTTCTTTGCGTGAAAATTTGGGCGGTGTTATGCAAATCTTCCCACATAGTGATGTAGATATGTGGGGGCATGTTAGAACGAGCCGTTTTAGGTAGGCGTGGCTTACTCTTAACTTTTATAAAGAATATCTCCTTGGATTTGAGACTTTAGTCTTTGCAACTTTACAGCTCTTCTTTATGCACCAAGAGCTTGTAACACTCCAAAGAGAAAGGAAAATTTGAAATTGCATCTTATGACCCCTTTAAAATAAATGCGACTTGATATTTTATTATATTCTGTAATGCCATTAAAAACAATGCCATTCTACTGTACATAAATAATGTCATACATAATGTTATATTTAAGTTGAATGGTGGCTAAAGTGTCCAGATACGTTTTGGAGTCCCTGTATGTACCGTAAAGTGTATATTACACAACACTGAGTGTTTGAACAAAGTTTACGTGAATAAATGTAAGACAGACAATCAGTGAAGTTTGATATTGCCTCTATCTTGATTTTGTCATGCGTGCAACAACATGTCTATTTTCAGATCTTTGTGCAAATGTGAACTCAGCAAATGTTATCTCAGTCATCTACATCATAGCAAAGTAGTCTAACTTCCAAAAAGCTTCAGTTTGAAATGTTCACAACTGTCATAAACTTGTGTAACGTGTTCAAAACTCTGCAAAAGCCTCTGAAGACTGTTTAACACTCATATTGTGTTCGGAGTCTGAGAGAAGAAACTTAATACCTACTACTGACAAAACTTTTCATAATTTTTTGCGAACTTGAAAGCATGAACAAAAAAATATTATCTGACGTCGAGATGCCCAATAAAACAAATATTTAAATAAATAAATAAATGTTTAAAATAAATAAATGGTATCACATTTTTTTAACTGAATGAATATGAAATGAATAAATTATATATATATTTAGGGGAGGTAAACTTAATTTCAAAATTACTGTTAATTCCACAAGTACATCTCTGGGACTTCTGGGAGCTCAAATATGAATATCAAAACCAGAATATTTTGCTTCAGTGTTTGACTAATATTGTGTGGAGAATTGTTTCTTGACTTTTCTGATCTAATAGCACCAACACACACATGCGGTGAATGCTGACACAGCGGTCATAGCCTATTATGGGAACATTCGTCCTTTCTGTCAGAGGAGAGTAATCACTCATTGCCCTGGTTTGTGTGTGTGTTTGCCCATGGCCTAATCATGGCAATGACCTGTCTTCTTAGACAAACACAATGTGGTTTTAGGAGACTCTGTGGTTAATGAACTCGGTGTGAGGTTAAGTTCAGGGCTTGAGTTTCAAAAACAGGTTTGATTCGGTCTCTACATGTTGCTTAAAAGAATAGTTCACCTCGAAAATGACAAGTCGATCCAAAAATGTATGACTTTGTTTCTTCCAAAGAGCGAATTTAATTTTTATGCATTTACAATAAAAGCTATTGCATGACTTTAGATGATTTGGAGTACAGGTAAGTCATATGGACAATGTTACGATACTTTTTATGGCTTCAATCTCCATTCATAGTAATTGCATTTAGAAGAGCAAACTGAACAACATGTTTTGTGTAGTAAGCAAAACATTACGTTGTTATGAAGTTCTGTTATGATGAAAATAATACAATACTCCCTTTCACTTGTGTTATTTTTAAAATCCATTTTCTTGACACTCAGGGACTGATTTGTTTTTGCTTGTCAAGACGTGTGTGTATGTTTTGCTTTAGGTTTGCCCATGTTAGACCTACCTGCCAGTGGCCTGTGCTTGTGTGAGGGAGTGCATGTGTCCAGATTCGGAAGTGTAGACAACTGTGCTTGCATGTGAGCCCTGTACCCTGTGTGATCAGTGTCTGTGTCCGGTCAGAAGAGAAGTTCAATGAGAGGCCAATGTGTGTGTGTGTGTATACACTGTGTGTTGTTTCTTTCCTTTACACTGACAATGGGGAGGTGTGTCACAGACTGTCACACCACTGAAAAATTGAGGGAGTGCATGTGTCCAGATTCGGAAGTGTAGACAACTGTGCTTGCATGTGAGCCCTGTACCCTGTGTGATCAGTGTCTGTGTCCGGTCAGAAGAGAAGTTCAATGAGAGGCCAATGTGTGTGTGTGTGTGTGTATACACTGTGTGTTGTTTCTTTCCTTTACACTGACAATGGGGAGGTGTGTCACAGACTGTCACACCACTGAAAAATGAACTTCCTGCTCACTTACAAACACCAGGAAGTCCCCATCTGATGAACTGTGTGTGGGTGTATAAGATCAGTGTGTTGAGAAAGAGGATATGTTCCAAATGGAATAAGACTATTTACCGAATACTGTGCAGAATAAACAGTGTGAACTGCAAAAATGATGTCCTAATGAATTTAATAATCTTTTGACTTTGTTTTTAATATTTAAAAATCCTTTAAAAAGATAGATACATAACACTACATAGTATAAGATATTAGGATTTTCAGAGAATGAGCCATTAATACAAGTGTATTTTATTCATTTATAGCTTATCTCTCTTATCTTATCCAATGCCGTTTCTCAAATAAATGTTTCAGTTGTTTTTAGATATTTTAACTAATTAAGCAAAAATACTTTGTTCTTGTTGTTTTTTACGAATGGCATATAATAGTATAAAACCGCATGAAGCATCCAATGGTGTAATCTTGAAAAAAAAAATTAGTATTTTGCATTTTTCAAAGCAAATTTGTGTAAAAAAAAGATATATATATGAATTCACTTCTGGTTGCCCAATCAATAATGAGAACAAATAAGGATAACCCTAACCCATTCAGAAATTTGAGGTCGACTAGATTCTTTTAATGTTGTTTTTAAGTTTGTAAGTCTCTCTTGCTTATCAAGGCTACATTATTTGATCCAAAAATAAAGTAAAAACACAATAACTGTGAAATATTATCACAAATAACTGTTTTCTATTTTAAAATATTGTTTAAAATCGCAAAGCTGAATTCACCCCAGTCTTCAGTGTCACATGATCCTTCAGAAATTATTCTTATATGCACCTGCTTCGATAAACATCTATTATTATTATTATCAATGTTGAAAACAGTTATGCTGCTTCATATTTTTGGAAACCACTATACAGGGGTCTATGATAGAAGTATAAATAGAAAGTGCAAAAGCATTTTGTACATCATTTTATTGGAATTAAAAATCTTTTGTAACATTAGAAATGTCTTTACTGTCACTTTTGATTAATTTAATGCGTTCTTCTTCTAAATAAATACATTACTTTCTTCCTTTTTTTCTTACTGACCTCAAATTTTTGAACGAAAGTGTATACTTAAAATCTGCATAAATCATAGAATGCATACTTCATGCTGTTGAAGTAGTAAAGAACAGTAGTGCCAGAGTCTTAAAACATAGTCCTTCAGTAGCCTGATCACATTGTTGATTAATTTAAAAAACTCTTATGAATCTCTAGTGGATTATAGACTATAATGTGTTTATAGTGGCTCTGCATCATAATTATTCTCTAAAATTACAGTTCCTACCAGCTGCTCTCATCCAGGTGGGTATTACACACTGGCAATATTATTAACACATTTTATTGTGATTTTCAAGCACCTCATACATCCATTTCCTGTTTTAAAATGTATCACTATAAATTTGCGAATGCTAATCTTTCTCTCTTTAAATGCTCATGCACTGAATTTCCATACATTGTGTGCCTGATTTGATCCCTTTGCTTTAATGGCCCTTTTCCCCTTCTCCCTTTGTGCCATGGAAAGAGACAGAGAGAAAATGAAAACAAGCGAGAGGAAGACACAGAGACAGAGATAAAGAGAAAAGAAAGGAGAAAAGGATGAAGAGAGAGGGAGGGGTCTGAGGTAAAGTGCTGGTCACAGTATCACAGGGTGAACAACAGCGCAGGGGGCCGAGGGTGAACCTCATTTTTCAGCCACTGTCTATTCTCTGTCTGTCCTCTCTCTCTTGCAGACACACAAACACACACATAATTTTTCGCAATTAATATACAATTAATTTACAAAAAGTATTTGACCACAAAACAGCAGTATTTATCAAGCAGAATGAAGTACAACTATAAAATGTAAGTTAAAAACGTAAAGCTAAAAAAAATGGGGGAAAAAAGTGAATCCACAAAAGTAATTGTATGTAATATTTTGTTTAAAAGAGATAATTTACATAAAAATGAAAATTCTATCATTAATTACTCACCCTCATGTCGTTCCAAACCCATAAGATATAAGATATAAGTAAGATATTTTTGATGAAATCCGAGAGCTTTCTGACCCTGCAGACAGCAACGCAACTACCACTTTCAAGGCCCAGAAAGGTATTAAGGACGATGTTAAAATAGTCCATGTGACATCAGTGGTTCAACCGTAATTTTATAAGGATACGAGAATACTTTTTGTGTGCGAAGAAAAAAAAATCGACTTTATTCAACAATTTAATCTCTTCCAGTCAGTCTCCTCCACCATTCACGAGCGTACCAGGATGCATTCCTCTGCTTGTAAACAAGGTGCAGCGCATGCATGTTCTTCTTCAGAAGGCCGGCTACTGTGTCATACTGCATCACACGCATGTGTCGTAAATATTTTAATTTGTGTTCTGAAGATGAACGAAGTTCTTACGGGTTTGGAACGACATGAGGGTGAATAAATAATGACAGAATTTTCATTTTTGGGTGACCTATCCCTTTAAATGTGTCATCTTAAATAACACAATATGATCAAATTATTTCAGTTTTTTTTTTAAATAATATCACATTTGTTTTACTGTTATTTAAAATGTTCTATTTTTATTTGGCAGCGGCTATTTGCACTAAGTGTAAATAGCGATAGAGGCTATTTACACTGTTAAAATTAAGATTTTCTGCCATTTACTACTTATTGCAAATAGTGGCAATTATCTGCACCTCAGTATAGTACATTATAAAACAGTATGCAATAATAACTTACTGAGTGTAAATTTTAATTCAGATTATTAAATGGATGCCACCTTATTGGGACAATAAAGCCCTAACCGATACTTTATTTTCAACTTTTTGATTATTTCCTTCATTTTCAAAGAAAATAAATACTTTTCTGATGTGATTTGAAAATTGAAAAGGGAGAAAAAAAGTTTGACAAAAGGTGGATTCGAACCCGGGTCGATCGCGTCAAAATGAGTACGACACATTTTACCACCTGCACTACTGCACATTAACTGCTGGTGGGCGGAGTTAGTCTAAATAGTCTCTGCCAACAAGGGGGGCTATTTACACAGTGTAAATAGACACTCCGTTTTTATTTTAAAACGTATAACTAAATAAACTATTTTAGAAGTACACAGGAAAATAATAAGGCGATAAGCATATCATTATAATTTTTTTTTATTGTCAAAAAAAGATCAGTCACAGATGAATAGTGACAGTAAACCATTCATGTCTTGTATATAATTCACACCTGTTTCATTCATCAGAAGAATGTGGGTTTAATGTTAATTAGCAGAGATGGGAAAATGTTCTCTGTGCCTGAGAGTCGCACTGTTTGACAGAATACAATAAATGTGGGTAGTGCTTTAACACAAAAGAGGAATCTCTGACCCACCTGCTTTACACACACACACCTCATGCAAAAATTGTAAATGGATTGATTATAATGGGAGTGAGAGAAAACCCAAGAGAAAGGAAAGCCAGGCGTTTAGAGAATTGAGGAATTAAGCTCTTCATTCATTCATTAGCGACTGTGACTTCATTAGATTCCTAATATCACACCAGTATAATTACGTCTGAAGTGATAATAGAGATAGAGGTAAAGAGAGATACACAGAAAGAGAGAGATGATGATGATTGAGACAAAAGAATGGAACAGGCCAAATGGAAATGTATCTCATAATTAAGTGTCTTTGATTATATATGTGTGCATGTGTATGCATGTTAAGCAGTATTGCAATCTGTATTTGCACATTTGTCTGCATCTTTGTGTTGATTTTGGCTGCATGCTATGCATTTGTGTGTATGATTCTTATGGAAATGATCTCATATCAGAATATGCCATCACAGAATGCATAGTATTTATGATCTCAAGGTCTGTCAGAGACCGTAATGTACCAAATACAAAACGCACGTGAGTATAAATGTTATATTTAATTACCCCTTAGCAGATTTTGACCCAAGTGCTTTTTCACAAAATGTTTGTTACATTTTTAGATTCATAGTTACAAAGACTTCGTAAATCACTTTAGATTTATGTACAGTATATTATATTACATACAAATTTGTTTGATTTGTATTTGTTATAATACTGGGATTGTGAATGTGTTTTTGTGAAATGGTTTGAACATTACCATCTTGCATATTATCATTTTTGTTTTATGTTGTGCGTGTCTCTATTTTTATTTCTCACATCTGGCCAGAAACTACAACTGAACATTTGCTGAAATGCCTCAACCGGCACATTTACAGAGATGTATATAAATGTGCACCGTCCCTGTAAATCTAAACTTGTCTGTGTAAATGTGAACCGATTAAAGTAAAGTTTGGTGGGTGTGATGCCGGGTTTGTGAAGTTGCTGATGGATCTAGTTTTTGTTCACATTAAGAATGAGGATTAACACACACTGCTGTCAGCTGCTAACCAGATGCTCCACAATGCAACACACATGTGATAATGTAATGCATGTGAGTGATGACTTTGTGTGTGTGTGTTTGTAAGGGTGATAGGAACGGAGAGAGCAAAAGCTTTAGATCCTGTAGTAATTTCACGCACATTTAATATAAACACCCTCACTAACGCACACCCACTCACATCACTAGATGTAAGGGAGTATGAAAACCTCTCTGTGAGGATAAAAACATCCATCAAATAGAGAGGAGAAAGTGACTGATGAGGGGAAAACGAGAAGAAAGACTCCAAAATGAAAAAGATGTGCTTTCTCTCTATGATAGCATATGGATAACATTCTCACCAGCTGAATGTTAACTATACGAGCTGCCTCAAAATTCACTCTCGCACACTCACTTGAAAACACAGGTGTTTGTCATCCTGTAGGTTATCACACACAGGAATGATTTGGACAGATGTTAAAGCCAGTATTCCTTGGAATATCACAGACACAAGTGGAAGCAATTTTAGAAGTGAAAATTGAATGAAAAATGGTGATAAAATGCTTCATAAACAAATACTACTAATCAGAAGCATTGCAAGTTTCACTATAATACTCCAGAACACACACACATAGACGCACACAGCAGGTGTGACCTGTCTCAACACCTAATGTTTGACCTCTGCCTGTCCTGACTTTGACCCCTACATGACCCGTCCCATAAGCTTGAGGATGACTGTATGAAGAAGTTTCAGGTTGATTCTGAATGCTGCTATTGTAATAATGCTATGATAAGTTTGGGGGCTACTTCCTTCTCAACTTACTTCTGTGGAACATTATTTTAACAAGATACAGTATTTTGAAAAATGTGGGTGTTTTTGTCCGTGCAGTGAAAGTCAATGATTTCCAATGTTCCAACGTTCCAAATATCTTTTTGCGCGCCTTACGCAGATGAGAGAAAGTCATACAGGTTTGAAATGACATGAGGGTTATTAAATAATTACAGAATTGTGTTTTTGAGTGGACTGTCCCTTTAAGACATTAGTGGACTAATATAGAATAAAAGGTAGCGCTAAAGTAAAGATTTTCAAGACCACAGACCAGAAAATGATGAGTTTGAAACCAGACCAAAGCCACACTGGAGCATGAAAAGGATCATGACAAATAAGAAGACTACAAGAACTTAAGACTAGAGTTATGTACATCATATGAAAGTTAAATGTGTGTATGTGTGTCCATATATCAGGGTATATACAGGAATCATGGAGTTAAATTTAATACCTTTTAAGACCTTTACCATACATTTTAAGACCTCATCGCCACTCCAAGTTTTAACCAGTTACATTGGCGACACTTTAACTTACATTTACTATATACTGTTTGTAAGATAGCACAACTAAATAGTCTTACTTTGTGACAACTCCTTATCAATGCAACATAATTCAGAAGGGTATGAACGAAGCACAAGACCATTAACTGAGTGACTAACCCAATGCAACGCAAGAAACAAGAATTAGACCAATAAACAAAACAACAGACAAAATTATTGAAGAAGGAAAATAAAGCTCTCCGTGCTAACGGGACAATGAGTTCACACAGTATATTCAAAAGATATTTTAAGTATTTGTAACATCAACTCTTAT
>NW_015505227.1:2617913-2619946 GCF_001515645.1 Sinocyclocheilus grahami
ATTCTGAATGCTGCTATTGTAATAATGCTATGATAAGTTTGGGGGTTACTTCCTTCTCAACTTACTTCTGTGGAACATTATTTTAACAAGATACAGTATTTTGAAAAATGTGGGTGTTTTTGTCCGTGCAGTGAAAGTCAATGATTTCCAACGTTCCAACGTTCCAAATATCTTTTTGCGCGCCTTACGCAGATGAGAGAAAGTCATACAGGTTTGAAATGACATGAGGGTTATTAAATAATTACAGAATTGTGTTTTTGAGTGGACTGTCCCTTTAAGACATTAGTGGACTAATATAGAATAAAAGGTAGCGCTAAAGTAAAGATTTTCAAGACCACAGACCAGAAAATGATGAGTTTGAAACCAGACCAAAGCCACACTGGAGCATGAAAAGGATCATGACAAATAAGAAGACTACAAGAACTTAAGACTAGAGTTATGTACATCATATGAAAGTTAAATGTGTGTATGTGTGTCCATATATCAGGGTATATACAGGAATCATGGAGTTAAATTTAATACCTTTTAAGACCTTTACCATACATTTTAAGACCTCATCGCCACTCCAAGTTTTAACCAGTTACATTGGCGACACTTTAACTTACATTTACTATATACTGTTTGTAAGATAGCACAACTAAATAGTCTTACTTTGTGACAACTCCTTATCAATGCAACATAATTCAGAAGGGTATGAACGAAGCACAAGACCTTTAACTGAGTGACTAACCCAATGCAACGCAAGAAACAAGAATTAGACCAATAAACAAAACAACAGACAAAATTATTGAAGAAGGAAAATAAAGCTCTCCGTGCTAACGGGACAATGAGTTCACACGGTATATTCAAAAGATATTTTAAGTATTTGTAACATCAACTCTTATAACTGTCTGCAAACTATAGCTCTTTTGTGGAACACTTCTCATGACAAACACCTGACTGATCAGACAGTTTACCTGTGATTACGGAGTGCTTGATTTGATGCAGACTTGACAGAGTGTCAGTACTGCAGCTGATCATGTCTGAATGATCATGGAAGGTAAAATAATGATCACAACTATTACATCATTTTAATTGTGCATCCCGTGCCAGAAAAAAACAGCCCAAAGTAGCACAATGACCATGTCCCAAATATCAAAATATGTCATTTACATCCCTAAAATACATATTTTACAGTCACTGTTATGCACATTGACCATAAACACAGCTCAAAGGCTTCCTACTAGTGGCCCTCCTTCACAAAACATTTAGCACCGTTTTATTACAGGTAGAATGCAAAATGTTTGAGTAAAAGCATTTCAGTCAAATGTAATTCATGCAATATTTCAAACCTTTAACCCATGGCAAAAAATCAACCCATGGCAACAGTTTAAAAGCAGCCCAATTCCGTGGAAAAAAACAACCCTGCATCCAACACAAGCTGCAGGAGTCAGATTTGACTGACCACGGGTCAAAAGTAAGGAGAGATAACTGACAAGATGTTGGAGGATTTGCTCCTCAACAGATCCTGAGCTCATTGACAAATATCTTATATCATAAGATGTGCTCCCTTTACACAGTGTGCGTAAGATTGCGAAATCTAAAGTGAATGTGAACTGCGACTGCGAGCGCTCATTCAAAAGCAATTTAAATACCCCACATATTGATAGCGGCCCTGATGCGCTAAAATTATATACAATATTAGAATGTTTGCGGGAGCGGACACAAAAATCGCAGGAGCGGATGGGAGCGGGGGGTAATGGTCAGAAATTCAGTGAGAGCTGGATCAAGTAACAAGCCCCGCGCTATCACGCAGCGGTGCAGTCAGTCAGTGAGCGCCGTAACAGATGACGTCTATAAATAAACTACACAGAACCCCACTATTCGGACAAATATACATAATGAAGAGGTGATACAAAATTTAATACCTTGGAAAATGGCATTTAAGACTTTTTAAGGGCCTTAATTTTCTCTAAATTTATTTATCAATTTTTAATCATTTTTAAGACCCTGCAGACACCCTGTATATATATATATATATATATATCTATATA
>NW_015505227.1:2620224-2638380 GCF_001515645.1 Sinocyclocheilus grahami
GTGCTGTCTATTTCTTCTGATCATCCTTGAGATGGTTCTACACCTTCATTTGAGTCTAGCTGTGTTTGATTATACTGATTGGACTTGATTTGGAAAGCCACACACCTGTCTATATAAGACCTTACTGCTCACAGTGCATGTCAGAGCAAATGAGAATTATGAGGTCAAAGGAACTGCCTGAAGAGCTCAGAGACAGAATTGTGGCAAGGCACAGATCTGGCCAAGGTTACAAAAAAATTTCTGCTGCACTTAAGGTTCCCAAGAGCACAGTGGCCTCCATTCCTTAAATGGAAGACGTTTGGGATGATCAGAACCCTTCCTAGAGCTGGCCGTCCGGCCAAACTGAGCTATCGGGGGGGAAGAGCCTTGGTGAGAGAGGTAAAGAAGAACCCAAAGATCACTGTGGCTGAGCTCCAGAGATGCAGTTGGGAGATGGGAGAAAGTTGTAGAAAGTCAACCATCACTGCAGCCCTCCACCAGTCGGGGCTTTATGGCAGAGTGGCCCGACGGAAGCCTCTCCTCAGTGCAAGACACATGAAAGCCTGCATGGAGTTTGCTAAAAAACACCTGAATAAGATTCTCTGGTCTGATGAGACCAAGATATAACTTTTTGGCCTTAATTCTAAGCGGTATGTGTGGAGAAAACCAGGCACTGCTCATCACCTGTCCAATACAGTCCCAACAGTGAAGCATGGTGGTGGCAGCATCATGCTGTGGGGGTGTTTTTCAGCTGCAGGGACAGGACGACTGGTTGCAATCGAGGGAAAGATGAATGTGGCCAAGTACAGGGATATCCTGGACGAAAACCTTCTTCAGAGTGCTCAGGACCTCAGACTGGGCCGAAGGTTTATCTTCCAACAAGACAATGACCCTAAGCACACAGCTAAAATAATGAAGGAGTGGCTTCACAACAACTCTGTGACTGTTCTTGAATGGCCCAGCCAGAGCCCTGACTTAAACCCAATTGAGCATCTCTGGAGAGACCTAAAAATGGCTGTCCATCAACGTTTACCATCCAACCTGACAGAACTGGAGAGGCTCTGCAAGGAGGAATGGCAGAGGATTCCCAAATCCAGGTGTGAAAAACTTGTTGCCTCTTTCCCAAAAAGACTCATGGCTGTATTCGATCAAAAGGGTGCTTCTACTAAATACTGAGCAAAGGGTCTGAATATTTAGGACCATGTGATATTTCAGTTTTTCTTTTTTAATAAATCTGCAAAAATGTCAACAATTCTGTGTTTTTCTGTCAATATGGGGTGCTGTGTGTACATTAATGAGGAAAAAAATTTACTTAAATGATTTTAGCAAATGGCTGCAATATAACAAAGAGTGAAAAATTTAAGGGGGTCTGAATACTTTCCGTACCCACTGTATATACTGTATATATATATATACATACAAACACAGTACATAGACATTTATATACATACACATTATAATGATGAGACATAATTATCTTGTGTAGTAGAATGTAAATGTGTCAAATAGATTCCACAAGGAAGTAATAAATAAACAAAATGCTATTTTTACGATACTCTTATGGTGTAAAAATGACAAAACATCTGACAGATCCCACAAGGGGAATGTAAACCTATAAGCAGAAATGTATGTCTGAACGTGCCCAGATGGACCTACTCACTTTTTAGTAATTGCTAAAAGTTTAAAATAACTTGTTGGGCATGTTTAGTCTCCCATAATGCAGTTCACCCAGTAGCCTAATACAGCTAGAAAGAGAGCGCGAGAGCGAGACAGCATGGCTGAGTTATGGCCGATGATCCGGCGTTTCCCCTGACACATCTGCGTTGTATAAACACTAGCGGTGGACCAGTGACCCCCTACCACAGACGCCTGTATCCGTTCCTCCTCCATCCTCACTAAAACACTCATTCAGATTAGGAAGCCCTCACACCACTTTATTTTTCATTTATTTTCATTTACAGGTGGCCTGTGTGTGTGTTAGCGAACCTCTTCATCTCTGTGTGTGTCGCTGTGCTTGTTTAGATCATGCTCAGACTTTCATGTATACAGTAAGTGCTAGCCAGAGTACATTGTGTGTGTGTTTGTGTGTCATAGATATTCGGCTCATTCTGCCCATGTGTGCAGTGTGGTGTCTGCGACCGCAACTCAGCCTCAGTTAAATTCCTGCTTTTACCCACAAGCCATCAATATGTCCAGCACAAACAGCGAACTAAAAGCTCCCTCTGCACATCTCGCAACCGCTGCCACAAGTCCCCCTTAAGCCATCAAACACCCGCATTAACCTTGAGCTGCAATTGCTTCAGGCTGCTCTGTGAAGAACACTGGACTGTATTTAGCCTTAAACTACTCTTGAACATCTGCAAATTCGACCGGGTTAGAAACTCTGATTGGATGAGTTATTTATCATCCTCCAAGCAACATTAGAGATGCTGAAAGGCAGGTTGATGTTGGTGTAAAATGCACAGATGATGTTCAGTATTATTTGAGATTAAAGATTAAATATTTCTGTTAAATCATGCAACTTTGAGCTAAACACTGAGAGTGTTTTTTCACTGTAAAACTTTTTTTTTGCGTTTTATGTGAACTAAAGCCTGTATACTGTATATGAAGTCAAAGTGTGAAAGATAGTTGAAGTTAAGAGAAATATAAAGTCACATTGTTAAATGTAAATTAATAATCACAATTGCGAAATATAGTCACAATTGTACGAAATAGTCATGTCTGTGAGAATATCGCATTGTAAAATAGTCACAATTACGAAAAATAGCATAAATTGTGAGGAATTCTGCAAAATAACTGTAATTGTAACATGGAGTTGCAATAACAAGAAATGGTCACAATTATGAGAAATAAAATTGCAGGTATGAGATATGAATTTGCTGTGAAATATAAAATCACAAATGAGTTATGAGTTACAGTTGTGAGATTGTAAATCACGATTACAAGAAATGTTAACAATGAAAAGAAATAAAAGAACAATCCCGTGAAATATTTGTAAATGTAACAATCACAATTTTAAGAAAGTCAGTTATGAGAAATAAAATTGCAAGTACAAAGACAAGAAAAACTGAGCAAAAAAAATGTCAATTCTGCAAAATGCTCGTAATTATAACGAAGTTTTCCGATAAAGTTTCACATAGTGGCACAGAAATAGTAACATTTGTAACATGAAATTACAATTACAAGAAAGTAAATAAAAAAAAATAAAACTGAGTGTAAGATCACATTGTGAGATGTGAACACACTATAATATGAAAAAGCCGCAAATAAGAGAAATTCACAATTTTGAGATATAAAGTCACAATTACAATTTTATTCCATATAAACCTGCCTCAGGAGCCAACGCAAACTTGCAGCACAAAAGAAAACAGTAATTTGACAAGCTTTTACAAGTCCATTCCTCAAGTATTTTTGATTGTTGAACGTCTTGAAACTCGGCCAACAACTCTAATCTCTCCCCTTTATTTAGCAAGACACTATGAAGACACAAAGAACCGTGTGTTTGTTTACGGCTGTGTGTGTCAAAACTCCTGTAACATTCCAAGCGAGGTCACGGCTGGGTTAAGGAGGGGTCAGAGGTTCTCTGTGAGTGTGTGTGTGTGTGTGTGTGTGTTCAGCAGAAGAATGTCAGAGGCCCACTGCCCATCAGTCTGCTAGGGAAGGAGGGACAGACTGGAGGGGAGCGGAGGTGAAGGATGGGAGTATGGGGTGAAGGGGAGGTGAGGGGGCACTCGGGGAAGGTCAAACGGCGGTCAAATACAAAACACACACACAGTCGAACCAGTCGGCCCAGCTCGTCCTACATTCCTACTCACCAGAAGACCATTTCCTTTCCACAGACCCTCTCCTCTCAGAAAGCACACACACATTCAGAGCTATTTTTGGTGTTCATACAGGAAGAAAACCAGAATGCATGGGTATGTGGGTGGCAACTCCCACAGTGCCCCACGCACCCCTCCGCCTCGCCCTGCACAATGGCAGCGCCTGAATCCCGATGAATGAGCAGTCACAACACGGGATGCGCATCCTAAACTGGGATCAATGCACAAAGCATTGTCTTCTCCTCCAGACTGGCACCTACCAGAAGACCCCCACTGTCCTTAATACCCCCCAACCACCCATAATCTGACCCCCCCAGCCATGATGGCTAAAAAATGAGAACGACCTTTGACCTGAACTCGTTCTCTCTCTCCGTGGGCGCAGATGACAGCCCACAAATCAGGCATGCCGTGCCAAGCGTGTGTAGGAGATTCCACATTACCAGAGCCTTTGGCATAGTGTTAATCTGGATTAAGTGTACCTGAATAATGCGTTCACACTTAATACCTGTGTACACACACATTTGGTTACAGCTGAGAAAGGAACATTTCTGAAAAAGAAAGTGATTTCAGTACACTACACTGTAAAAATGATTGTAAGATTAATACTAAAAGATTGTAAAAATGCTACGGTAAAAATGTGTTAATTGGTGAATTAGTAAAATTCCTTTAGTACATTGCAAAAAACAAATTTTTTGAAGGTTTTAAGAAAAACTGATGTATTACAAGAAAATAACAACTTTTCACATTTAATTAAATGTTACTTATTAATTATTTGGGTAACACTTTACAATAATGTTCATTAGTTAAACATTAGTTAATGTATTAACTAACATGAACTAACCATGAGCAATACATTTGTTACTGTATTTACTAATCTACGCTCACGTTAGTTAATAAAAATACAGATGTTCATTGTTAGTTCATGTTAGTTCACAGTGCATTAACTAATGTTAACAAGATTTTAATAATGTGTTAGTAAATGTTGAAATTAACATTAACAAAGATTAATAAACGCTGTATAAGTGCAGTTCATTATTAGTTCATGTTAACTAATGTAGTTAACTAATGAACCTTATTGTAAAGTGTTACCATTATTTGTAATTTGTGAAATTTACTAGCAATTTCGAAGTGAATTGCTACAATTACATCATTTGTGTTTCTACACAATTTTCAGACATTTCACAGACTTTACAGTACAACAACTCTTAAACGTACAGTTTCTGGAAGTGTAAAATAACAAGTCTTCATATAATTTACAGTGGAAAAACATAAATCGACATTTCCAGAATTCCCTGTGTGACACTTCACATTTGATGGTTTTTCATTGAAACAGCTATTCTTTTTTTGTTTTCTTACACCTTACGCTGTTAAATTAATGTTTATTGCATTATTTTATTGTTACCATGATGGTGTTTTCTATTTTTGAACTCTGATTCTCATTACGACCTATGTATTTTGGTGGCTGTCAGTGCATTTGAAACGGTACAAAACAGATTTTAGTATTTCACTAGGTTGGTATTTTAACAAAAATCTGTATATATATATATATATATATATATTTTTTTTTTTTGTAAAATACGTAAAAACTTAAAATGTTGCCATCATTTATATTTTTTTGGTAAAGTTCCAGCAACCACAGCTGCTGTTTTTTACCATAAATTTCTCATATTTTTTTTGTTTTTACAGTGTACCACACACACAAAGCAATAAGAGCCTGAAATTAAAGATTGTAACTCAGTTTGTCCCATAACAACTTGCTGAGTTGATATTTCTTCCAGCATGAGTCATAATGCGCTTTCTGTGCGTGTTTTAGACAGTAAAAACAAAAGTCTTTTATATTGTTCTAATCTATAAGGAGCAATAGCTCCGTCATTTCTAATGTTCGGTGCACGCTGACGATGACACACAATGTCTTTGGAGAAATGGAGGGACATTTCCACTCCGCGTTCACTAATTGTTGTTTACCTCTGGCTTTCTCCAGCTCTAATACAAATCTGTCAGGTGGCATGTGTACAAACGCTCTCTTCACCAGCCAGCCTACGTGTGCCGTGTGGATGGTTATACAAAGTGCACCCACAAACCCCTCTGCAGGTGGTCTGTTCTGCCAGTACACAAACCTGTTGTGTTCCCACTCTGTTATGGCAACACGGCTAGAAAACAAAAGGATTTTCTTCACAGAAACTCTCTCCGTCTCAGAGATGCACACCTTTATATACTTGCGAGAGGCACACACACGCCCTCCCAAGCAGACACTCAGGAGCCAGTCGCACCGTGTGTGCAGAAACCCGTTCCACGCCATGGAACCTAGACCTGAATGCTCAAACACACACAACGGCAAAGAAGCCTTAATCCTCTTGTGTGCACAGCGTACATGCACAAACCAAGACGCCGCACGTTGTTGCATTTTGGGCAAAACATCTATTGTATTGACACTCAATCCCATAATGCCCTTTTCTGGCACATTGCCTCATTTTAAGGAGCTAATTTTGAGAACAATACTTAAAAGTGGACAGCAGACAGTATAAACACAATGACTGCACTAATTTGCACAACCCACCCCAAAAAAAATCCTCATCCTCATCAGTGCGAGACAGATAGGGAAAACTAAACCCTGGTGCTAATAGATTTAAACAGCGCAGCACGGAGAAAGTTTGAGGTGCTTTATTCGCAAATAATGAGCCCCCTGCTGTTCACCCAGGAGCCGGATTACAGGTTGGTGTAAATTTAACTTCGACTAATTTGTTGTCGGTGTTGTCATGTTTACATTTGAGTGAGAAAGGAAGCAAACAGAGCAGTTCGGAAGAGTTTTTGCGCATGCACAAACATGTAAATAATGAACCCATATAGGCCTACTTCTCAAACGTATTCTACTTAGAAGTTCTATTTGTTGTATTTGTATATATTTTTTCTGTATGTCAGACTGAAAAAAAAGTCTATATATTATCATATCCACATTTAAAACGTGACATGCAGAGATCTAATTCTCGCATGCAAATACAATAAATAATTCTATAAATTGTGCCGGAATGCAATTATAGGCTAGAAGTTCATCAAAATAGTTTCTATTAAATAATATGATTTTACCTTCTCAGAAATGCGCTCGAGCGCCTGATTTAACATAAAACAAATAATAACTCCGTTAAACGAAACCAAGACGAGAGAAACAGTGTTATTTTTCCAACTCATTTGAACTAAAAACATTTATATAGCTACAAGTTTTTCTAGCAAAACTATTTGCAAGAGAAGAACAGTTGTACAACCTCTAAGTAATTCATTTACCTCACGAGCATAATACTTTCGCGCTTATAAAAACAAGAGGCTAACGAAAAGAATGATTACGTTAAGACTTATAAACCCTCCAATTCAACTATAAATAATACATCGGTAACACTTTACAATAAGGTTCATTAGTTAACCACATTAGTTAACATGAACTAATAATGAACTGCACTTATACAGCGTTTATTAATCTTTGTTAATGTTAATTTCAACATTTACTAACACATTATTAAAATCTTGTTAAAACATTAGTTAATGCACTGTGAGTTAACATGAACTAACATGAACATCTGTATTTTTATTAACTAACGTGAGCGTAGATTAGTAAATACAGTAACAAATGTATTGCTCATGGTTAGTTCATGTTAGTTAATATATTAACTAATGTTTAACTAATGAACCTTATTGTAAAGTGTTACCAATACATCTATTAAAAAACGATTTTATGCATTATATAAAATCATACTTTAAACTGAAAATGATTAAAGGTCTTATCTGTAATGGTCATATCTTTATTCCAAAACCGTAATTTAAATAACTTTGAACAGATGTGTACTTAAAACTGAAAACAACACAAATATAATATTTGATTAGCTGTAAAAAAAAAAAGTAGCTTAATAATAATAATAATAATAACATAACTCATGACCATCGTCACCATAACCCCCAAAACCTCAAGTTCCGATTTATTAAAATTAATTTACATGCCCTTAAACCGCCTTATTTACACTCAGGGGAGTTAGGCTATAGTTTCCCAAAACGCAGACAGCCTACAATTTAACAATAGAGGCGATTTAACACCATTTTAGGACCTGATGGTGTGTCAAACATTAAACCACACAAGGCATCTATTTGAAATCAAATAGGCTATGTCTTATTCTGACTACTTTAGCCTATACGTTTAATTTTACTTTTTAGCTACAAGTCTACAAACAGACAATAAAATGGAATAATCTCTTAGGTTGTTCGCTGCCGATTGCTTTGGAAAATTGTGGCATGCAGAATTATGTTCTTTTCATTGTATCAGAATCTCCCAAGTGTCATTTCCCAAGGGAAAGACGGCATCCATGCGGCGTTACAGAGCTGAGGTCCTCCAATATCAACACTGCCAGGCTCCGGTCTCAACTGCGCCACCTGCTGTTCATTTAGTTCGACATCAAACCCTTAGAGCAGGGGTGCCCAAACTCGGTCCTGGAGGGCCGATTGTCCTGCAGAGTTTAGATCCAACCCCAATTAGACACACCTGAACCAGCTAATCAAGCTCTTACTAGGCATACTAGAAACTTCCAGACAGGTGTGTTGAGGCAAGTTGGAGCTAAACTCTGCAGGACACCGGCCCTCCAGCACCGAGTTTGGGCACCCCTGCCTTAGAGAGAACGCTGCTTAGTGAACAGACAACCTCTTAGCTAACAAATCAACCACAGCTCGATGCAATTAATTACTTCCTATCTCCAGAAGAACGAAGACGACATTTTTAAATTGGACTTTTTATAATCCGCAACGTTGTTTGAGGCAAAGTTGATGCTCCGCCATGAACACACTCCAAAACATATTTTACGCTTCGGCTTCATTAGGGACTCATAAATATTTCAGCCCTCAGAAATCTGGAATGTCAATTCATCAGGAATGACAGACCTCTCTTAGCTCTTCTTCTTTCTTTTTTTTATATTCCCTAATTATCACCCAGACACGATTTTGATTTATTGTTTCCGACAAATGTCACGCGTCCGGATCTTTTCGGCTGCTGATCGACGACGTTATAAATAAGTATTAGGCTACAGTAGACTTCGTATAGGCTACTGTCTGTGTTTGATCACTCAATTCTTCGAGATATCTCCTCACCTTCACTATAAATTGCAGTCAGCGACGACGACAAAACTTTTCCTCTTAAGTCGTTGTAAACTCTCATGAATTTATGTGCGGTTTACATGCTGTAAAAACAGGCCTTGAAGCCAAGGAAACTTTTTGATGTTTTATTTTAAGTGACTACGGAGCTCCAACTGTTGCAGATTTATAGATCATGAGCTTGACGTAATGGATGTTTCCAGATATATTAAAAACGGAATCCGCGTCGTTTATTTAGGCCTACGACAGCATACTGTTAATGTAGCCTAAATAGCTAACTATGTGTCTCTAAATCTTTTATTATTATGTTTTAATTGTTTCATTATTTTGGTCTCTTTACTGCATCGTGGTTTAAATTGGTTTGTAATACGTTTAGATAGTGAAAAATAGAAAACAAAAAAAGAAATAAAATCAGTTAAACAGCACAAAACCAATATGAAAGCCAAATAAATGTAAAAACCTTTACGTTGATGAGAGAAAAAAATCATTTTGGTGAGTCTGTGTGAGTGACACCAATCTGCAAAGTGCAAAATCACGTTATAATTGTACACTTTCATTAAGACAGATTGACACCGCAGAGATAGATCTAGGCCTACCGTGAAGCCAAAACTTGATTTCGGAAGCCTTTAGGTAGGCCTAATTGCTTATCTATCACTGCTACGTCTCGATTAGTGTTATCGTACAGGAGAGATATCATTTTAAGTATTTACCCTCACTATTTGAAAGTGAAAAATCAAGCATAACAGAAGCGCAAAAACGATATAAAAACCGATCAGTCTACTTTATAGTGGGAATTATCTTTAAACGTGTGTCTCATAAAACTAAAAGACTGGCTAATTATTGCCCAAACGGCGATCGAGAGTGCATAACGTTCAATTATTGTCAGACAAAGCATTACAGCACGGGTTTTTTTGTTGAAATGAAGCTAGAATTTACACTTGTCATTCTCCCGACTGCCGCGAATGTTCATTTAAATGCACTCGCAAATATAAATACCATTATTGCTTGTTTGACGTTGTTTCAAAGTCACAAAGGATGATAAAAACAATTTTCCGAAATGATCCTGAATTTTATTTACATATCTTTCTAAATGAGAATCGGATTCAAGGTCTGTAGCCTATCTTCTGTCCAAATTAACCATCTGCTAAAAGCAGCAAAATGCTTTTTATTATTCATAATTTGCTTTATTTTCTCAAAACAAGTACATTCTTGTATATTGGATCAATCGCGTAAGCAGTCATTTACAGTAAAAAAAAAAAAACATATTTATGATAACAAAATGATGTTTGTTTAATTTTTCATAAAAAAATTGATTTTTAGTTGAGGTTAAAGTAAAAAAATAGTCTGTGCTGTAACTAAACAGACTGTATTTAAAAAAATAAATAAAAAAAAGCATCACATTCCTAGAGAAAAGCCAGCATAAGTAGTTTGGCATAATCTTCTATTATTGTAATAATTCTTTTTTTAAATAACCAGTGGATTCGTTTTTAAATATATATATTTGATAAACGTTTCCCCATCAAATCAAAGTCACTGTGCAGGGAGCCATTTTGTTGTCATGTGACACCAAATAAATAAATAAAAAACACAAAACCCTCGTGATTTTAAGCAAATATTTTGACCTTTTTATGAAACGGCACGTTTTGTCCAGATCGAACTAAACAAGTGGCATAAGAAAAATCATTTAGTAACTTATACACGTTTTTCAACACTTAACGTTTTTAAGAGTTTTTTTTCTTTCTTTTTTTATTCATTTCTTATTTTTAAGCAAAGGGTCATTTAAAAAAAAAAGAAAAAGAAAAAAAAGTGTTCAACGTGAATATAAAGACTGCTTTTCTAAAAAGCTTGCACTTGTCAATAACTACGTTAGGAAAAATACTAAAACGGCATCAGTGGGAATCAAGAACAGTAGCTAACAAATACTGTGCAAAATTAATAAAACTATATTTATCCATGCAATGTTTGTCTATGACTATTTTCTCTTTTAACATAAAAAAGAAAAGAAAAAGAAAAGAACAGAAAAGTAGTAGTACAAAATCAGTAAATGTCCTAAACCTGCTGATTTGACAGTGTCCAACAAAAACAGAAACGGGGAACCGAAGGCCAGACAGTTGAAGTGAGGTCGTGATTTCCGTGAAGAGGGGACTCGAGAGGGGCGTTGAGAGACCGCGGATGAGGTTTTTTTTTATTCATTTCTTATTTTTAAGCAAAGGGTCATTAAAAAAAAAAAGAAAAAGAAAAAAAAGTGTTCAACGTGAATATAAAGACTGCTTTTCTAAAAAGCTTGCACTTGTCAATAACTAGGAAAAATACTAAAACGGCATCAGTGGGAATCAAGAACAGTAGCTAACAAATACTGTGCAAAATTAATAAAACTATATTTATCCATGCAATGTTTGTCTATGACTATTTTCTCTTTTAACATAAAAAAGAAAAGAAAAAGAAAAGAACAGAAAAGTAGTAGTACAAAATCAGTAAATGTCCTAAACCTGCTGATTTGACAGTGTCCAACAAAAACAGAAACGGGGAACCGAAGGCCAGACAGTTGAAGTGAGGTCGTGATTTCCGTGAAGAGGGGACTCGAGAGGGGCGTTGAGAGACCGCGGATGAGGGGACTTGATGTCAAGGACTTTTTTCCTCCTTACCGAGAAAGTGAACAACACCCGCTGCCGTCGAGCGACTGCTGAAAAAACTTTCTGCACGTCTCGAGTCTGATGCGCACGCCTTCCAGCCTTCTGAAAGCGGGTGGATAAAAAAGGAGAGAATGAATCGATCGCCCTGTACGCGTTTCCGAGCTCGCGTTTCACCGGAGGAGCAAAGTGCTTTTGTTGTTTGGTAAGTGTGGTCCGTCATCCATGTAGCTCGCCTTGAAACGGACATCAACAACTTCAACAAATCAGCACAAGTCGGTCTGATTCAGCTATACTTTATAATTGGTGAGGTCTGTTTATTCAATACGACGATATAATCCTGTTGGTGAGGGAGATAATTTATGAGTAGCAATGTGTAGTTTGTTTCTTGACACAGGAAATCTTTGCTGATCCTCTCTAATTTAAGGTTTGGGGTTTATGGCCAAGCTGATTAGTGAAGCCTATGTGTCCCCAAATTATGTCTCATAAGTCATAATTAATATTGCTACAAATCTACACATTGCATTATGAAAGGCTGCTTTTTACTCGTTTACGTTTTTATTTTTTAGATGTATTCGGATTTGACTCTTTAACTTTCACCACTGATATAAGAGTTAATATGAGACCACAAAAGTTAGAAATATTTCCCTATTTGTAGATTTAAAAAAATAAAAAATTATGAAGTCAATTAATTTATGTTAAAAATAATTTCATTTTATGTCAATATTTTTGTGTTTTGGCCTCATACGGGCTAATTCAAATGTTATGGTTTCATAATGTTTTTAATCAATTACAATAACAATAAAATTATTTAAAAAAAAATAATAATAATATGATATTAAAAGTGGAAATTAAAATTAAAATGATTTCCCCCAAAAGTATTTGTACTAAATGTGTTACTATAGTAATTTACTTGTGTTATACTCAACTTGTAATTTTTTTTTTTACTCTTTTTGTGTAAAGTTTAAAGAAGACGAGGTAATCAAAGACGCCGACCATCGTTTTAGAACACATTTCTCTTTAATGTTTGTATATAAACATCTCTGTATGGTGCTTGCTCTTTCACAAAGTTCAATAATGCACAAGTCAAACAGTCTTGTGATTTATAATGTTGACAATGAAAAAGAAAGCTGAATTTCAGGTATCCTCCGACTCCAGGCAGGTATGGGCAAGTGATAGATCTTTTTCCTCCAACTTAACTTAACTGGTATTAGCAACATCAATGAACGGTAAAATATTCTGCAGGCAAAGACTACAATCCCTCTGTATAAACCAAATGTTACTGAAAAGCCTTCTAAAAGCTAATAAATGCTCCTATTCCACAAAGAACTGAGTCGTCTTTGGGATCTGAGATTACTTTTGGCTTAATTTCTGGGGTACAACTTTCTCGAGCCAGCTGAAAGCAGGAATGAATCAAAGATATATGGCCTGCTCCCTTTTGTGAAGTGTGACTCGGACTACAGTGTGCTGATATTCAGACAGCCGTGGGCATTCACTGCACATTGTGAATGTTGGCGTCTCTGAATGGCATTAGAGCTGATAAGAGCTCGGCTCAATGACTGACAGTATTTTACTGGGTTAGCTTGATGCATGGTACCATGGAGAGCAACAATCTTCAACTTAGATCACATTTAAGGTATGGATGGCCCATTAGGGTGGATTCTCACTAATGTAAACACATATTCCAGACCTCTGGAACAGACAGTGTTGCGAATGTGTATCATGCACAAGAGAGTGTTCACGGGACGATATACAGTATATCCAAGTTTTTCAGCTTTTCGTACTTAACCGTTTGTGTTAACGCACAAGTAATATTATATTATTTATAACTACATACACACATTTATATTATATATGATACATAATATCATAATAAAAGTTTATAATTTATGATGAATAATATACGGATTATATTTATATGATAATCATATATTATTTATACATTTATAAAAACAAACAGAAATATCAAAATGTATAAATAATGGCCTATAAATATGATCATATTATTTTATGACATTTATCATTCATATTATTTATAATTTTAAATACATACAGAAATATCTAAATACATGTATCTATCATATTTATGTGATTTATAAAACTTAATATAAATATCAAAAATTTATAAATAATATAAATATGATCATAAATTATTATATATATATATATATATATATAGTATATCATAAAATCACGTATTTATCATAATCATGTACTATATATATGTGTGTGTGTGTGTTATAATCATATATTATACATTATAAAATAGAAATATGTAAATAAACAAATATATAATATGTGCATATGCACGCTCACACACACACACACACACACACACACACACACACATATATATATATATATATATATATACAGAATATATGTACAGTGTATAATAAAATCATATTATTCATCATATTAATATTATTTATGATAGTGTATGTACCATATATAATTTAGTTCTGGAAACATGGCACATTTGCATTTATACATGTTTTTCCAGCTAGTTGTTTTGACTGCAATTATTTGTTTATGTTTTGAAACTGTATGGTAATGTCGGTTTCAGTTTCAACATTTGATATCCACATTGCTAATTCAATTTACATGAAGTTAAACTCAGACTTCAAAAGGACACCAGACACACCCCTCAGCCAAAAAACTAAACAAAAACAACTTCCACCTGCACTCAGACTATAACTCAACAATCTCACCTTCTGTCACCACTCAACAAATAAAAAACAGAAAAGGAGGCAAACAAAGAGAGGCTCCGCGGTCATATTAAATTGGCTGATTCAGTTAGCCCCCTGCCATCTCCCCTTGAAACGATTCCACCTGAGAGCGTGGTGATTTGGGTCTAATTACCCACCTATGATGGGAGGGGGGGTCAGCATCTGTGCTAGTCTACGCTGAGCTACAGCCACCGACATCTTGGCGCTTTATGGTTCCACTCACGTCTGTTTACGAGTATTTTTCATGAGTCTTTCACCCCAGCTGTGAACTTCTCATCTCACTTCGTCAAAGCTGATTTTCCTCTCTCTCGCGTCGTATTTTTCACCTTGCTCTTCATCGAGCTGCTCGAGAGGAAGGAGGAAGTCTCATATGTGCATTAGCTGTGATGAAGCCATTAGCAGAAGCTCACACTGTTTCCACGCAGACACATAAAGTCATCACGGATACCCGAGATAAATCGCATAAAACCCATTCGTTGTGTTTTACAGCCGATTTTTCCCCGTAATAATCTCATTAACACATTGAACATACAATTTGGCCCAATAAACATACCCTTATTTGTGGATTTCAACTTTTGTGGTCACAATTTTGCTATGAGTAAACACATTACAGTACTTCCATTTCTCTCTCTCGTTTCCTCAGATGTGAGAGACGCCTAATAAATAAAAAGCTCAGTTTCCTCATTTTTCCCGAAAAGGAAGAATCACAGCAACACATGCATATACATAACAATCCCCAATGCTTAATATTCCACAGTATCTAACACAATAAGTATAATAAAGACATTGAAGTGTACAATTGTCAAGGTTCACTAACTTGATCTCATTGCCCTTTGTTATTCAAAGTTAGAAAGTGGTTAACGCAGTGGCTTAGCCAAACAGTGTCAGACTCATAATGACATGCTATTATGCAGCTTCGAGAGCTGGCCTCACATTTGGGCGTTTCATCTTTATGACCATCTAGGGAGTAAGCGCAAGAGAAAGACAGACGGATTAAGCAGTGCACTTTCCTTTTGGGTTCTGGGTGTGTTGTTAAAATGGACGGAAAGCATGTGTTGGTGTAAATGAGAGAGAGAGTGAGTCAGTCAGACAGACAGAGGAGAAGAAACCGCACAGCATGATGAAATGTTTGTGTCTTGGCTTGCTAATTACGCCTCGCCGAGAAAAACTTTCCACTCTTGTCCTTTCAGCGCCCGGCTCTGCCCAAAACCATTCCCGGGCCAAATGAGTTTCCACACATTTTGTAATTTAAGGCTGCTTCAACATTTTTGTTTTTTTTGTTTAAACTATGGAAAACCAGGCTCTCTTTTCACACACTGCTAATTTCCCCGTGCCGTACTTTCCACAAAGGCCCTTTCGAAATCCAAAGAGGAATAAAACGTCTCCACACGTATAAATTACAGTGTATCCAGAGTGTTCCCAGAGTGTAAATACATCCCCACATCTTTAAACCCCTGAACCGAAATGAGGGATTTGGGCGTAAACTGATACAAATAAATGCAAAGAAAAGATTTAGTGTGATTCGACATTCTGTAATATTCCATTTTAGAACGGCCTGTTCTGAAACAAGACAATAATTATGAAGCTCACCCTCTTTAGCTATATAAACATCAACAGTGCCTGTTTGAGGACAGAAGATTTCAAGAGCACCACTGGAATTGTCATTCACCACTATCTCCGTTTGCACAGTCTGTAAAAACTATTTATTTTTAGCTTCAAATGCCCAAAAACACAAGAGTGTCGTGGTGAAAACTATGACAATGGTTTACTTGATGATATGTTGCAGACAGCGGTTGTCTGTTTATCTTCCATAATGCCTTTACATCATCCAATTATACCAATATATTGTCTCCAGATATTGGTTGATGAAAGTGGTAACCATATATAACCATACAGTTAAGATTTGCTATATATTTATTGTTTATCTCCCTATACTTACTTTATGTGGATAAAGTTAGAAATACGTATACATCCAACTTTATATTAAGCTGGGCAATAATATAGTTACAATTTGATTAACTAAAAAAAAAAATCAAGCAGTTAAGATTTGCTATTATATATTATAATTATATATATATATATAAACTGTATGAAGGCAGATACATTTGGACAATTATGTATCGAACTATAAAAAGCTGGGCGATAATATAGTTACATTGTGCGACAAACTAAAAAGTCAGCTTAGATTGGCTATATAGTTTACATTGCTTTGCATGAGTGTATTTTATGTATGCAGATAAAGTTGGATATAATATATATATTCAACTTAATAAACAGTGCTTTGCGATAATAGAGTTTACATTTTGCGACATTATAATGAAGCAGTTGAGATTTGGTATTTAGTATATCTGCGCAAGTATACTGTATATACCAGGATAAGGTTGGACTTAAATATACAACTTTATATAAAGAGCTAGGCGATAATTTACTTATTTTGAGATTAGATAAAGTCAAGCAGTTGAGATTTGCTAAATAGTAAATATTGCTTTACATAAGTGTACAGTATGCATGCAGATAAATTTGGCTAAAATATCCAACTTTCTATAGAGCTGTGCGATAATACAGTTCGCATTTTCCAATGATATAAACAATCACACAGCCAAAATTTGCTATATAGTATATACTGCTGTGTGATTATACTGCATGTACACAGGTAAAGTAGAGTGTACTATATATAATTTTTTTTACATTTTGCTGGGCGAAAATACCATAGTATTTATTTATTTTATTTTTGACGATATAACAATCAAGTACACTCTTAAAAATAAAGGTGCTTCACGATGCCATAGAAGAACCTTTTTGTCTAAATGGTTCCATAAAGAACCTTTAACATCTGAAGAACCTTTCTGTTTCACAAAAGGTTCTTTGTGGTGAAAGAAGGTAATATATGCAGTCACATATTAATTTCTGGATTATTTATGATTAGACATGAATCTGTGGCTTACATGCATACATACATACATGTATAGTTATGATTGTTGGGACAAAACTTCTCTAAATGTCCCTTGAAGAAAACCAAATCTTGACAATATTTGTACAAAGAAAAAAAATTAAATGGACATAAAATGTCTTATTTCAAATTTAAAAATACCAACAAAGTGTTTGTCAAGAGGCTAAACTAATTATAACTGGAATGTGAAAGAGAAATCCCAACAAGGATATGTCTAGAAATGTGTGTGTGTTTGTGTGACAGAAAAAAACCACAAGAGAAAGGAACGCAAAGAAAGGAAGAGGAATTTACGATCACGTATTGAAGGAGAGATGGGGGAAGGAAGGTTTGCATCTTGATGCTGTGCTGCTGTCTTTGCAGCCATTTTGAATCCGTCTGCCAGTGGCTGTTTTCCCAGAGTTCAGAAGAGGTGTGTGTGTGTGTGTGTGTGTGAGAGAGAGAGAGAGAGAGTCATTGGTATCTGCCAATATTCAGTATTTAATTGTGCATGCTTATTTTTCTCTATATTTGCATTATTTTTGCAATTATCTAACACTTAATATTTAAATTAATACTAATAAATTAAAAACTAGTACATAGGAATTTAACAACTAATAGCCATACCATTAAATGTAATGTTAGCACCATTAGCACCATATTTCCCAATTAATATCTTTTTTTTCATACTATACATTATAATGCTTGATGCTAGAATTCACTCAACATTTAAAATTGAGTTTTTAGCAGTTTATATGTTTCAGTGTTTAGACAAAACGGCACATATAGAATTTTAATATCGGCAATTTATAATTTATCAGATAGGTTTTTTCTCAATATATAATGATGTCATGTCACATCCGTATCATAAAAGCCTCTACAGTACGCAGTCACATGATAAAAACTTTAAATAACTAAACCTGGCCTCTCAAAGATCAGTGCTACGT
>NW_015505227.1:2639534-2640244 GCF_001515645.1 Sinocyclocheilus grahami
ACACTTCATTTCATCACACATACACACATTCTGTAGGAAAAACCTGACTTCTGTAAAAGCCACTGGTGAAGTACTCAATTAAATACAAATGGGCAAGTTCTACGCGTTTATGCATTTTAGACTCATTGATTTTTGTGGTCTTTTGTGTAGACAGAGACACAGAAAAGCACTGATTTTCAGTTAAGCTGCTTTGTAACTTTTCTAAAGCAGAAACGTTTCATATCCATCACTGCTGTAAACTTAAAAAAACAAGATTTAACTCAACATTTGAAGAAAAATTGCTATTAAAATATTCATATTTTGTGGTAAGCGCACCAAAAAAACTAACGTTTTTCATCCGTAAACTACTTTTGTAATCGAAAACCGTCCGTAGACATCAGGAGTCCAACCTGTATAATTATCGATCACGCTCGGAGAGGGGAGACCAAGTGACCTCTCCTTAAATCTGATCACATGGACACTTCATTTCAACTCAGAGTGTGGAATGATTTGGTTTTCTGTTTCCATTAGAAGAGACTAAAGTCCTTTTTTGACATCCCACAATTCCTCATGGCTGCATCCTGGGGACACCCTTCCTAATGAATTAAATTTCCCCATTAAGATCTGTTACATACAGTATGGACATTTTCAAAGGCACCAATTTAACTCTTTGCTACATACAAAGTATATTAACATGATTATTGTAGACTGCAAAAAAAAAAGGTTTTTGT
>NW_015505227.1:2640325-2642568 GCF_001515645.1 Sinocyclocheilus grahami
AATGATTAAAGCATAACATTTGTATTATTGTTATTATTCATAAAAAATAAACTGAACAATAAATGAAATAATATAGAAGAATGAATGCATGAATGATAGTAATAAAAGCTATTATTATTATTAATCATAACAAAAATAATAGTAATAAAGTTATGTAATGTAGGGTTTTCCTTAAAATGATTTCCTTCAAATTCAACAGTTTTGTGTGATTTAACATTTAAATGATTAAAGCATAATAATAATAATGTTAATATTATTTTATTAATCATAATAACAATGATTCCTAAATTAAAATGAATAATAATTTGAACAAAATAAAATAAAATTGAAACATAAAACAATAATAGTTTTTATTATTAATCACAACAACAAAAACAATAGTACTAATGATAATAATAAATTAAAATAATACATTGAATAATAAACTAAAAATACTATTGAAAAATAAATAGTTATAAGCTTTTAATAATAATACTAATAATAAATAGAATAAAATAATGAATGACATCAAAATTTTGATAACAATAAATTCAATACTTACTGAATTTATTTTAGCATTTAAATGTATCATTCAATTTATTACTGATACATTTTAGAATATACTATTACGTATTTGCAGACACATTTGCATTGAGCGTCTGCACATGCATAGATTTCAATGTTCAGAACGGATGTTCCAGCATTACAGCACTAAAACTCTTTATTTCTCACTCTCGTTTTGTTCCTTTGCACATCCTCACTTTTTTGTTTTACAAATCTTTTTCCATGTGGCTATCTACAAATCACCGCCCTCTTCTCACCCGAATCCCACATATTTGCCTATACAGTGTTTCCTCTGATGGCGTTTCGTGTGTATGTGCGTGTGACAGCAGCCACCTCCCTTAATGAGGAGAGATGTGTGTGGGGTGGGACTGTGGAGTCCACGGAGGCCCCATCAGCCGGATCACATGTCCCTAACGAGCAACCTGGCGACTGTAGCCCAGCAGCGGCACTCACTCTCTGTCTCAGACCCCCCCGCCCCCCTACTCGCCCAGCCCCGCGCGGCCTTCTGTTTCACCTCGCCAGCAGAGTTCATCCAGGGGTCACAGCCCTGCCTCGCACTTCCTGCGAGCGTGGACCGAGACAACAACTAGTGAACTAAAGGCTGGTGGAAGATGGATAGAGAAAGACCGAAAGAGAAAGATAAGCGCATTAACCCTGGGGCTGGGTTTGAAATTCAAAAAGTGAAGGGAGAGTGAAAACAGGAGAGAAGGAATGGTATAAAGAGATAAGGAGGAGGCTCAGGGATCAAGGATGAAAAAGAAGGCAAACCTTAAGTGGGAGTGAAGGAGGGGGGATCAGATCTGATCTGTAAAAATGAGGGTACAAAGAAGCTAGCATGAAGGAGGGGGGTTTCCACATCCTCTCCTAAACTGTAAATCATGTCCTGTGTACACACTAACTGTACATGCACACAAATGCACCATATTTTACAGTTTAGACTGCTGCACACACTTTTCTTTCAGAGCATGAATAAGAATGATTTTTTTTCTGCTGTCTAAACAATGGCGCATAACCTGTGAACATGTATTGCTCTTTTATCAAATAAGACAAATAATAAAAACAGAGGTGGGACAGGTCCTGGATTCTGATTGGTCAATGCATTGCAAAAACACAATATAGTAAGGGATAACTGTATTTATCACTGCAGAGCATATATTTTTTTGCTATATCACAAACATATGCATTTTCCTGTGAGTCACACTGGAGAAGTTATCGTAAATACAGGAAACTGTATACATAAATGTAAACAATGTATCACAATAAATACGTAAGTGCATGTGAATTTATTTACATATTTTACAGAGTGGTCCTTTTACTTATTTTAAATGTACTGTTTTGATCCTTTCTTAAGAGTAACCACACTGTTGAATTGTATTAAATGACAACTTAGATGCATGCATATATTACCCCATAAGATTTATATGCTGTTGATAGCGTATATAACATTCTTAAAAATCTAATAGCTGAAATGTTTTACTTAGCAACACAAAAAGTAGCCATAGGTCTCAGCATTGCAAGTCACATATAACAGACTGCATGTAATATCTCAGCCAATATAACTTTCCTTTTTATATTCTCTCATAAGCACATCACAAAAGGGCTCATTTCTAGAGAAAAACATCCCTTGAAAGTCATTTTCCGGCCTCAATATTAGGTCGACAGCCTTTGTAGAAAACCCTAACAAAAATAGCTGTGGTAAC
>NW_015505227.1:2643682-2646659 GCF_001515645.1 Sinocyclocheilus grahami
GCTTAACGACGCCAGCGGTGTTCATGTTACACGCAGATATTGTGTATGTATTGAACGCCACGCGTTTACCTGGTCTAAGTGATGAGTGTGAGAACGTAAAGAGAGTCGGGACTCGGCGTTTCGGTTTGGGGGAAGCGGACCGGACAGGAAGACGGCCCGACTGAGAGGTCGTCTGCGAGCAAGAGAGTGCCCCACAATTATCTGACCATAGGAGTTGTACAATTATGAGTGAAATATGGTAATTGCCCGGGCCAAAAACGATTTCCAAGTGATTTATTTTTATGGAAAGCATTTCTTGTTTTTTTTTTTGTTTTAAAATGATTCCGGCATTTGAGCGCCCATAAGCTGTGAGTGCTAAGGGTTTATTTGTACCGCGGTAGAGAGACGGGATCGTGACCTTGCAGTTACCCTTCCATGTCGGCGACCTCCGGGTGACCCCCGCGGGAAGGATAGATGAGCTTCCGTCAAAGAAGGGAGTGAGAGGAACGTCAAAGAGAGGAGCGTGTAACGCCGCACAGACGCCATTGTCTCCATACCTCCCCTCTCACCCACTTTATCTCACTCCACACACACTTACACACACTTTTACAGTTTATACCTGAAGACATTTAACCAGCTCATTAATTTTAACTAGAGTTGTAAAGGGCACATTTTTAGTGTCTAGTGTTACAAAAAGACATACGCTGCCTACTGTCTAAATATTGTATCAAATGGCTGTGTAGACACACGGGGGAATTATACAGCCCAGCTAAAAAGTCTGTCTCACACACACACACACACACACACACACACTCTTTACAGTCACAGTAGCTTTGTGTAGCGTCTCAAAGGAGATAGACCTGTAGGAATGTAGTAGTTCGTAGTTCGTCTTGTTATAACTACAAAAAGTCATACAGGTACAATGACGGAGGAGCAGTGTTGGGGGTAACGCATTACAAATAACGCGAGTTACGTAATCAGATTACTTTTTTACAAGTAACACATTACTTTTTAATTTACAAGAAAATATCTGAGTTACCTTTTCAAATAAGTAACGCCAGTTACTTTTTTCCCATTTATTGATTGAAAGCTCTCCTGTGCCCATGTTGAGAGAAATCGGGAGTAAGATGTTACTTTAGTTCTAGAATGAATGTGAACATGCTTTAATTCGTCTCACTCACACACACACACAAAAAAAAGATTTAGTTTTCCTCAAAATTAATAAAAACAGTTAAACGCAAATCAGAATGACGCAAAGCTGCAATAATTAAATATGTTAAATAATACAAATATCCTTTATGTATTTAATCCCATTTTATTATCCAATTTGCTGCTGACCTTCGATGATCCAATTCAACCATACTAATAAGCAAAAATTACACAAGATAATTTCTTCTTTTTTATTGCTGAAGAGTGTTGAACTTTCTTCTTCTACGTTCTACTGTACAGACGTGAATTTACATTTCCTTCAGCCTGAGGCTTTTGGTGTGAAAGGGCTTTTCCATTTGCCAAAAATAGAACTTTTTATATTAAAAGCAAATAAGCAAGCCCTGCCCAGATTAAAAAAGTTACGCAAAAGTAACGTACCGCATTACTTTCAATAAAAAGTAACTAAGTAACGTAATTAGTTACTTTTTTAGGAAGTAACGCAATATTGTAATGCATTACTTTTAAAAGTAACTTTTTCCCCAATACTGCGGAGGAGTTTGTCTGAAAACACACGTCTTATCTGAGCATTTAAAGGAAGAAAAACTGTGTGGACTGTTAATGAGATCGCTTTAAGTGTTTCTCCTGGACAGCACAGAAATTTAAAGGAAAGCAAATGAAAAAAAAGACAAGCCATCTCACGTCTCCTCTACAGTTTCTCAATAATGTCTCAAATGTGCTCAGATTTGCCAATATACTCAAGCCAACGATAAAAAAGTAAAAACCTACCGTTTAAAAAGTAACTTTGACTGTTTACATTAATTTTATCTCACTATACTCTCTTGACCAAGTCAACAACTGTCTTATTTTCAAAGAGAAAGGAAAAATTTAAATCGCATCATATGACCCCTTTTAAAAAAATAAAAGCAGCACAATTTTGCCTGGTAGCTGAAGGTAAACTATGCACTTTTTTAGAGTTATAAATAAATAACACATTAAACAAGAAATAAGAGTTTATTAAATTGTGTAGTGTTGCCATATGGTAATTAGGAAAGACAGCATTTTAAGGGATGTTGTGAAACGCACGTTCTCATAAAACCTCATATCGGATTGTACTGTTATTAATGTTTTCAACGCAAACCATATTTCAGTAGCATTACGACCACTGGAACTAGTCTAAACAAATAGCCGTATTACAGTAGAAATTGAAACCCCTGCAGAGAGCGCGCACACACACACACACACACACACACCTGACACCTCAACACAAACCCACCTCACCAGTTAGCGCAGATAACCGGGCCAATTCCTGTGTTTTTTAAAGTACTCTCTGAGACTGAAGTGCCTCCTGGCCTGCCAATTAAAAACCCAATAACAGCCTATTAAATAATACATGGGCATTATTTAGTGGCACAATTAAACAACGCGCAATGGTATAAATCCAGATGGGCAAAACTGCCGACACCACCAACCTTTCATTTAGATAGCGGAGCTGGAGCGCAGGGTCCTAAAGCTGCCCTCACAGCTGAATGCCAATGGTGACCAGACATATGCCCGTTTAAAATGCTGTAAAACCGCGGCCCTTTTTAATGGGGTGTTCCAGGGCCTGAATGATAGATGGAGAGAGAGATGATTAATCTTTTTTTTCTCCTCGCTTTTATTTTACAGGGGCCAATAAAGGTGTCTGTCATAAATTGTTTGGAGATCCTGCGCTCTCGGATGCTCGGCAATAATGAAGCACCGGAGTACAAGCCGAATAAATCTCACCCACATGCACACAAACAGACCCCCAAAGTCCCACCGTGATGTAACAGCGGCGAGATGTGAGCCAGCATATTTACACATTAATTTT
>NW_015505227.1:2648738-2654230 GCF_001515645.1 Sinocyclocheilus grahami
CCTCTTTTGGAAGGCCAAACAAAGTAGTTTTGCTTTCACAAAGAAGCACACAGCGCCTTCACGGCATGGCGGTGGCGGCAACAACAATACTATAGCAAGCGAGAATAAAAGTTACGCCTTCTTTCTTTGCGTGAACATTTGGGCGGCGTTATGCAAATCTTCCCACATCGTGACGTAGGTATGTGGGGGCGTGTTAGAACGAGCCGTTTTAGGTAGGCGTGGTTGACTCTTAACTTTTATAAAGAATCTCTCTTTGGATTTGAAACTTTAGTCTTTGCAACTTTACAGATCTTCTTTATGCACCAAGAGCTTGTAACACTCCAAAGAGAAAGGAAAAATTTAAATCGCATCATATGACCCCTTTTAAAAAAATAAAAGCAGCACAATTTTGCCTGGTAGCTGAAGGTAAACTATGCACTTTTTTAGAGTTATAAATAAATAACACATTAAACAAGAAATAAGAGTTTATTAAATTGTGTAGTGTTGCCATATGGTAATTAGGAAAGACAGCATTTTAAGGGATGTTGTGAAACGCACGTTCTCATAAAACCTCATATCGGATTGTACTGTTATTAATGTTTTCAACGCAAACCATATTTCAGTAGCATTACGACCACTGGAACTAGTCTAAACAAATAGCCGTATTACAGTAGAAATTGAAACCCCTGCAGAGAGCGCGCACACACACACACACACACACACACCTGACACCTCAACACAAACCCACCTCACCAGTTAGCGCAGATAACCGGGCCAATTCCTGTGTTTTTTAATGTACTCTCTGAGACTGAAGTGCCTCCTGGCCTGCCAATTAAAAACCCAATAACAGCCTATTAAATAATACATGGGCATTATTTAGTGGCACAATTAAACAACGCGCAATGGTATAAATCCAGATGGGCAAAACTGCCGACACCACCAACCTTTCATTTAGATAGCGGAGCTGGAGCGCAGGGTCCTAAAGCTGCCCTCACAGCTGAATGCCAATGGTGACCAGACATATGCCCGTTTAAAATGCTGTAAAACCGCGGCCCTTTTTAATGGGGTGTTCCAGGGCCTGAATGATAGATGGAGAGAGAGATGATTAATCTTTTTTTTCTCCTCGCTTTTATTTTACAGGGGCCAATAAAGGTGTCTGTCATAAATTGTTTGGAGATCCTGCGCTCTCGGATGCTCGGCAATAATGAAGCACCGGAGTACAAGCCGAATAAATCTCACCCACATGCACACAAACAGACCCCCAAAGTCCCACCGTGATGTAACAGCGGCGAGATGTGAGCCAGCATATTTACACATTAATTTTACAACAGATTTACACAGCAACGTAGAGTTTATCATCAAAGGACCCAGTTCTGCTGCTGTGCGTCTCTGTGTACATACACAAAAACTATTTTCCAACAGTAGCACTGATTCTCGCTATGAACCCGATAAGGACTTCTGGCCAGAACCACACGTACCCTTCATGAATCACTCAAGTGTGGTTATATGTACAACAAAATACTAACAACCATCAAAACTCAGGTTATTATACTACAATGCAAAGGTAAAATGTAGTAACATCTGCAAAGAAAAAAGGTCTCAGGGTTTTCCATACTTTTTGATGCCATATACAAAAAAAAAAAAAACACTCATATGATGATCCCCTTTGTGATGGCCCTCAATTCCTACAATATAAAGGCGGCTATATATTTTCATGTTCATATATACTGTCAAAAATATATATTTTTTCCTTTTAATTCTACTGACCATTAAACGTTACTTTAGATGTAGAAACCTGAAAAAAAAAATTGGGCTGCAAATAGAAAATGTTTTTGATTGATTGTGATGATTTCCAATCAGTATTCAGAAGGAAACATTGATTTGATCTGATTCATTATTATATTATTATTATTGTTGTTGTTGTTGTTTTTTAAATGTAATATACAATTAAATAATGTATTATTATTTATATATTTAAATCAAATTAATTTAAAGTTTCAACTGTAAAATTCAAAATAAAGTTTAAGCAGGAAAAAATACACATTTATGACATTTTACATTACATACATTTTAAAATATAATAATAATAAACAATACAATAACAATAAGTCATCATCGCCATTTATTATTATTATTATTATTATTATCAACAACATTTATTATTTTTTTTATGCTATATAAATATTTCAAAATATATACATTTCCCCTAGCAACAAAAAAAAAAACACACACGCATTAGACTTTGTCCTGTGACAAACAGGTTTGACAGAGTGTGAAATTGAATATTAAACAGATCAAATTACAAACACATAACACTAAAGCCATTTTTATTCATTTTAGTGTTGTAGTTGCTTTGCCTTTGTAGGGCAGAGTAATAACCCAGTTCGAGGGTACATTCAAATCAATAAACCAATAATGCAAGGAAACTATGCAGAAAAAGAGAAATTATCAGGTTTTTTCCCTCAGTAAAGGATGTAATGAACATCTGTGGCTGATGAGATCAGTCTTTGAGAATATCTATACCGTAGAAGTCATTTCTCCATCTAAACCCCACCTCACCTTCTCACTCCACTGCTCCACTCAAAGCCGGGGGTGTTGTAGGAAGACCGGAGGAGGGCGAGAGGTCAGCTGAGGTCACAGGTGAAAGCGTGGAGGTCAACGGTCTGACAGGTCACACTGGTCTGTATCTACGGTGTCTCCTTCCAAAAGCCACATCAATACATGTAAACAACCGAAAGTCTTTCATGTTCTGAAGTCATCTCATGTCTCTCTCTGTCCATCTCTGAATTCTCGAATGCCTTCAAGTTATCCTTATCTGCATTTTGTATCTATATCCGTGCTGTTTTTCAGGAGCCTCCCTATTGGATGGAGGTTAACTGTATGTCCTGTTTTTACTGGATCATCAAGAACTCACTTCCTGTATGACCATTAAGACACGTCAAGACGAGAGACCAAAGCTACCATTTTCCATAGCTGTTGCTTCCGTACTCTGTTTCTGGTTTCTGTATTAGTGTGTTTTGAGCCTTGAACTTAACTATAATCTTGCTATAAACATTGTAATTTGCACATAATGCATTTTTTCCTCAAATCACTAAGTAGAAAGCATAGCAATTTCTTTTAATCAAATATATAGACACTATGAGTTAATCAAACTCTTGGCATCAACTTTGAACTATTATTATAAAAAAAAAATTTTTTTGCATTTAAAGAAAATTATATAAAATACAGGAAAAAATGAGCAGAAAGAGGGGTTAACAGGAGAAGGAAATTGTGCAAGCCAGATTCAAACTCAAATCTCCCACATGAGCACCATACTTTAAAAAAATTATAATTTGGTAAAATTTGCTAAATTAATAGTTTTTATTCAAGACCAAAACATTATTTAACATTAATGAATCAACAATAGTTAGTCCTGTTAGTCAGGTCATATAGAAATAGTTATTGTGGTCATAAGTGAAATTGTTTACTCTACTGTAACTAACAACATTGTAAAATAAATAAATATAGATTAATTGAATTAAAACACTACAATTAAATAAACAACATCATATTATTGTACAGTATAAAAATTATAAATATTAATTTTGACATTTGCAAAAAATTGCATTAAGTGTCTATTTTTGTTTTTATTCTTATATTTATTTTATATTTATAATTGTTTTTAAAATTGATGGCAAAACTAAAAGATGGAAATCAGCATGTTCACTTAAACATCCAACTATAAAATAAAATAAAATAAAATAAAATAAAATAAAATAAAATAAAATAAAATAAAATAAAATAAAATAAAATAAAATAAAATAAAATAAAACAAAATAAAATAAAATAAGGCTAATAACTGACCTGGCACTGATATATTGTGCATCCCTAATTTTACATTAAAATTTATTTGAATATTTAAGGAAGAGTGAATATTTTAGGTCCTGTGATTGGTCACCATTTACCATCTTAATCGCTCTTTTGCCTTTACTTGTTCATTTTGAATGCTCCCGCAGTGTGACAAATGAATTTTAAGTATAAATATTCCAAATAAAATAAAATAAAATAAAATAAAATAAAATAAAACAAAATAAAATAAAATAAGGGGCTAATAACTGACCTGGCACTGATATATTGTGCATCCCTAATTTTACATAAAAATTTATTTGAATATTTAAGGAAGAGTGAATATTTTAGGTCCTGTGATTGGTCACCATTTACCATCTTAATCGCTCTTTTGCCTTTACTTGTTCATTTTGAATGCTCCCGCAGTGTGACAAATGAATTTTAAGTATAAATATTCCAATCAATTAATATGAGCACATAAAAGCTGCATGCATAGTAATTCTAAAATAATTAACAAAATGCTGCTTGAAATATCTTAGGATCTTAAGACCACATATAACCATTTTTATTAAATCTTATCTCTCGTATATTTACTCAACCAGTGACACCACCCCCAGTCCCTTATGGGTGTGAGAAGCCTCCTGTGACACTTTAATCGATGGTGAAGCTTGTCGACGCTTTGACACAAATCAGGGAAATTCAGTTTAGAGGCCGTTGAGGAGCTAATGGCAGAACAATGTGGCATTATGGTGTGGCCTCAGACACCGAGGTAAATCATGGTGGGCTGTGTGTGTGTGGGGGGGGGGGCGGTCAGGCCAATTTCACAACAGCCTTTCCTGTCTTAACACTCCTGTCTCACAAGTTTTACATTATGCAAATTATGTATTCTGAATAAAGCTGACATATATTGATTTGCTCTGGTGGCGAGCCCCTGATTCAGGGCCTTATAAAACACTGCTGAAGTATTTATGATGACACAATGCATTTTGGCCTGCGCATGTGTATATGATAGGCAATTAATGCCAAGCACAACTGTGATTTTTGTTTATGTGACCTGGCAGACCCACAACAACTGACTGGACAATCTGATCACTTTTACCCAGCTCTCATTTACCTACAGTTGTGTCGGAGTCATGTCTGTTTTCCCTGCCAGTCAGTGTTTAAGACAGGCCACTCAACTCGTTTCTGCAGCCAAACCAGAAACCAGCAAGAGGAGAGAGCCAGTTTCTCAATATGTTGCACAGTGCACTTTAGGAATGAATTGGTAAGACTTCATAACTTTTATCAATATCATAAACACAAAATCTGCACTGACTGAGGAGGAAAATCGGTGGAATTCTGAAAACTAGATTTAAACATTACTGGCTGAAAGCATGATTAAATAAATAATAAACAATTAAACAAATAAATAAACAAACAAATAAATTAATGTTCAAAGTCCAGAATTGGTGGCATAACATTGATTAACACAGATTTTTTTTTTTACCCATTCATAGAAAAATCCAGTTAAATAATTTACTCAAAATACAAAACACACAATATTTTATTAACAAAGCTGTATAAATGGCCTCTTAGGAAAACCTATAAATAATAAGAATAAATATTCTACATATATACACATTTTTATAATGTGTATAATGTGCAATATATATATATATATTTATATATATATATATATATATATATAT
>NW_015505227.1:2654630-2679630 GCF_001515645.1 Sinocyclocheilus grahami
CCTCTGCAGCAATGCTGGCAGCACTCATTCGTCTATTTCTCAAACACAACCTCTGTATATAACACTGAGCACGTGCACTCAACTTCTTTGGTCGACCATGGCGAGGCCTGTTCTGAGTGGAACCTGTCCTGTTAAACCGCTGTATGGTCTTGGCCACCGTGCTGCAGCTCAGTTTCAGGGTCTTGGCAATCTTCATATAGCCTACGCCATCTTTATGTAGAGCAACAATTCTTATTTTCAGATCCTCAGAGAGTTCTTTGCCATGAGGTGCCATGCTGAACTTCCAGTGACCAGTATGAGAGAGTGAGAGCAATAACACCAAATTTAACACACCTGTTCCCTATTCACACCAGAGACCTTGTACCACTAATGAGTCACATGACACCGGGGAGAGAAAATGGCTAATTGGGTCCAATTTGGACATTTTCACTTAGGGGTGTACTCACTTTTGTGGCCAGCGGTTTAGACATTAATGGCTGTGTGTGTATATATATATATATATATACACACACAGACAGTATAATAAATATACACAATATATAGTATAATAAAACTATATGTGTGTGTGTGTGTGTGTGTGTGTCACAGTCTCTGATTTTACTTTCATGAAAATATTGTGCTTTCATAATAAAAAAATTATACTTTAAAATAAGAAATAATAAATTAAAAAATATATTAAATAATATTAGATTATTATTATTTGTAGTAGTGGTAGTAGTAGTCATATATTACTATTAAAACATTAAATAAATTATTAGAAACAATAATAAAAACAACAACAATAAGAAGTATTATTATTAGTAGTAGTACTAGGGTTGCAAAAAGGTGGGAAATGTCCAGTACATCTGGGAAACATTCCAGAATTTTTTTTTTACTTTCCTGGATTTTTTTAAATATTCCAGGGATTTTTTTGGAAAGTTTCTGGAAATTTACCGGAAATTGTCCACCCCTTTGCAACCCTAATTAGTATTAGTATTATTATAAAATAACTACAACATTTTTTACTGGTAGTTGAAATTAGGCCATAAATGCTGTTAATAGAGCTTAACACTACACTGAACCTACAACATTACATATTCCTGTTAATGACTCTTGAAAGAAGTAATTAAAAGTGTTAGACGGAAATTTTGGAATGAAGTGGTTACTGTGTGCCGAAATCAGACAATACTAAAAGACACACTGTTGTTGTGACCTCAAACTACCACAACTACAATCCATCTCCTCCTCCTCATATGCAGCAATCTCTCCCTCTGCTCTTATCTAAAGGGCTTCCCCGTTGCTTGTGTCTTCTGAGAGGCCTTCGAGTACTGAGCTGATAAGCGTTTTTAAACATCTGAACACGCTCATCTATTAAACTCAAGAACAAATCTCAGATAGCGCCGTGTTCCTGCAGAAGCCCTATTATTACTTGCATGTCTGGCTCTTTGGAAACTAGCTATCTGTGGGATTCGAGGTGAATGCTGTGGAGAATTGGTATGCAAAAGCTGTCTGACTCTCAACAATGACTTGAAAAGACTCCGGAGGCATTAAAAGAAAAGGGGCTGTTAATTTTCTCTCATACAAAAGCACCGTTTTAAGTCACAGATACCTGTTACCAGTTTGCTATAACAGTAATCGATGCAGTTGACCTTGAAATATCACATTTAAGCTGAGAGTAATACACACGCATGCTCACAGACACACTTGACGGTCTCCTTAGCCCCCTAGTGTAAGGCTTACTGAAGGACAGGTAATGTGACCACCTGAAAGAGTTTCACAGCCTCATGAATATTTAAACAAAGAGGATGTGTTTCCAGCAGGAAATAAATAATGCATTTATGAGGAGGAGGAGAAAGAGGGAATGAAAGATGGGGGTGGGGTGAGCGTGTGAACGTCAAAACTGAGGCGACACTGCTATCCTGTGGTGGACGTCTAGAATGCAGTGAGAGGATTTATAGAAGGCCATTTCCAAAGCAGCTCCATTCTTTTCAGTGGCAGACAAACAGATTCAAGGTCATCGATCTGTTTGTCAATTAGCCCTCTGAATTGTTATCTGCGTGGCACATCTGGAACAAACACCATTAATATTATCTGTGTTTGGTCCCCTCTGAAAACTGCATCTGACAGCCATGGAGTTGTATGAGCATTTGTGATTTTAAAAACATTTAATTTCCATATAATTTTGTTTAAATACTGTCACTCATGGCCTGTACAGAAATAAAAAAATTAAATGTTAAACCTTTGTTTAAATACCGACATTCAGAGACCTTTTATATATATATATATATTCTATGTATATCCTGGAATTTGCTTTACCTCTGAAACTATTGTAAAACTGATGCTGTAACTTCATGCAAAACCATTTCATCTGCTCTCCACCTTTGACAATATCCATAGATTGTAATTATCCATTATTAGGGAAAAGATGAGTAAGGGTTTGGGATGAAAATCTGCCTGAATTAATGGTTCTATTAATCACTGTTATGTCTCTAGCTTCCCGGGTCCCTGTTATTTATGTGTTTCCTGAATGGAGGTCTAATTGCAGACTTGGCTCCTCAGGTGACTTTTGAAAACCCTAGGGGTTTTGCATCATCCTACGTGTTTAAGAGTCACCTTAAGAACACAAAAAGTTTCATTTCTGAATGCAAGGACAAATTTTAGATGTTGAAAAAGGCCCTGAGCAATGTGGTTGCAAGTGAGGGTATAGCCAAGACACTGATGGCCCTTTAAGCCTAAAGTTTGGACGCATCCACTTTGTTATTACTATTTTCACCTTTTTGTTTGAATAAGAGTCCATTCACCAAACTATGAAACGAAATGAATTGAAGTATGAGGTCAAAAACTTATATTTGATATTCTTTAAAGCTCCCTTGTATGCTGAGCAAGTGTCTGCTGCCCCCCCCCCCAAACAATCAAACAAAAAATCGATCATACAAAAACAAATGTAATCAATTAAAAATAAGCCTTACGATCAAATGGTAAGATTATGATAAGTGTATACAAATACACTATATTATATTTGTATAATATAATATAATATAATATATCACACAACAAGCTAAAAGATGAGTTTACTATTACTATGTTAATGTTCTCAAAGGTTCCTAAAGGCAAATGGATCTGCGTATAAGTCTGCAGTTCTGGATGAGAACAGCAGGTGGCGTACTGCTATATCAGGCCTGAGTATTACTAATGACAGCGTTCGAATGCAGGAAACCCAGTAGGACAGGAGAAATGCAGTGAGCTGTGTTGCCAAGTCCCCGGTTTTTTCCCGCGGAATTGGGCTACTTTAACACTGTTGCCGCGGGTTCTTTTTCATGTCCGCGGGTTGAAGCGACTCCAATAACATGATATTTATCCCCTGTAATGCGAATTTTAGCAGGGGAACCCCGCCAAAAACATGTATTTTACCCCCCAACACGGTCTTTAACTAAATTTGTCTTTAACCCTCGAAACATAGTTTTGGGCTAGTTTTGAGTAGAATTTGGGCGGGTTTTCTGGTGAAAACCTGGCAACCCTGGTCCTGAGCCAGAGATCATAAAAAGGAGTCCTGCTTTCCATCAAGTATTGGGTCAACAATTTGTTGCTTTTAAAGCAACTCTTATAACTATGACTTCATTAGAATAAAAAGTTACACATCCTATAACACTTCAGCACGTTCAGAACAGGATGAATGATACTGTGTATTTTACCCCCCAACACGGTTTTTAACTGGGGACCCCCTCGAAAGAATAGTTTTGGGCTAGTTTTGAGTAGAATTTGGGCGGGTTTTCTGGTGAAAACCTGGCAACCCTGGTCCTGAGCCAGAGATCATAAAAAGGAGTCCTGCTTTCCATCAAGTATTGGGTCAACAATTTGTTGCTTTTAAAGCAACTCTTATAACTATGACTTCATTAGAATAAAAAGTTACACATCCTATAACACTTCAGCACGTTCAGAACAGGATGAATGATACTCCACTTTCAGCTTTTGAGTGAACGCTCTGAAAGCGAGCAGATACTAAATGACATCTGGGACCCAGCCAGAGCCTGAAACCCGCCAACGAAGAAAGACAGATAGAAACAATTAGACTGAATCTCCTCCTCACCAATCCACCAGAGATCTATTTCACCCGCTGGAAATAAAGACCATCAGATCATCTCTGGCAAAAGAAGCAACTAGAAACAAAGAATAAAAGTGACATTTAAGACAGGTTTGATAATGTACCCGCACCGAAGCAGCTCTGTTTCAAGGTCCCTGCGAGAGGCCCGGATTATCCTATCGGAACACAAAAACATCCAGATCCCTCAGTTCCCGTTCGACGCTTTGATCTCCACAAAGCCATTATGTCCATATGAGATTATGTCCTCATCCACTTTCAGAGGTGACAAAGATCACATGCAGAATTTACAGAGAAAGAGAGTGAGATACTAATATTTACAGAAGTGCAGGTGTTAACATTTGCCTCCATTAATTCTGCTTCAAACGTGCTGACCAGGCTTTGAGCAGACGCAGGCCTTGCCCTGTGCTCAGGCCTCTTTCAAGAGGCCCGCGCTGTGTTTAGACAGTAATAATCCTGTCATTGCTTAGCCTGACACTGAGGGTCTTAGCAAGACGGGCTCTCATGATAAAGAACAGGAAGCGAGAACAGCATTAGGGAGAAAAAAAAGAGGGAGCTTTGTTACCTTTATAACAGTAATCAGTTAACTAGACATGAACATATCGTGAAGAAAATGTAAGTTGCCCATGCAAAAGTCTAGTGTTGTGAGTGATTAACATAGATTGCTAAAATGTTCTGTGACATCAAGAGAGAGAGAGAGAAATAAATAATAATAATAATAATAACAATAATAAATTACATATATGGGTGCTGTTTTATTTTTGCCTTGTTTTACAGTAAAATTGTATAATTATTTACTAATTCTAAGATAAAGCCATACAATTCAGGACTATATTATTTTGAAATATAATATAATATGACATAACATAATATAATTTAATATATTATATCTTTTAGTTGTTGTTTTTTTCCCCTTACTTTAAGCATAACCCTGGATATCATCACATTTATGCTTGCAAATTTATTGTAAAAAAAAATCTAAATAAGAAAAAAATGGTAGTTTAATATTTGGCATTAGATGTTTGTTCAAAATCCTTAAAGCAAGATACATTTATTAAGACTCATTTTCAAAGCATATATTTCGATTTAAGTCAGGATATATATTATTTTGAATTAATATAATATTATATAATATAAACTTTGCTGTATATGACTAGATTCGAGCTTAAAACCACAACAATAACAACAAACTTTTTTTACCCGCTTTTTGTTCATATCCATAAATCTAAATGAAGAGTTTATTTGCAAAAACAGATAACTCCATTTTGTAAAATTGTCAAAAATCATGTTTTATTGTGTTAGTTCGCTGTAATTTTTAGTTATTTTTTATCCTAGTCAAAATAACCCAACTGCAGTTTGATTGAGATTAATTGGAATGCACAATGAAAAAACATGATTTTTGCAAATTAACTTTTCAAATATATGTAGTAGGGATGCTTGTCGGTGCTAATCATAACACAATTACATAATCATACATTCTCCAATGATCTTATAGTTTATAATGAGGCGTTTTCTAAACCCTAGGCTTGATTTCCTGTATGAAAGATGATTTTCTGTCAGATATCATTTTTAGTCCTGTGCTAAATTGAATCTGGGTTTGAGAAAAGATCCCTTCGAAGCTGAATCAGTACTTAAGACGGACAAGGCATCGTGTGACGTGCCGTCAGTGAAAGCAGCACCTCGACATCGAACAATAACCCCTGTTACCATAACAACAAAAGTGCCACCCACGGGAGCGATGACGGCGTGGGTCAAAGGTCACGGAAAGGACCCTCAGCTCTCCTCTCGCACAAACAAGCACACGTTCAAATACCTACATTTCCTCATTCACGTCGCCGCCTGAGGCGCAGTGGAAGCGGTAATATTTCTATGGCTCCACTCTGCTGTTTTACGCCCGCAGCAGACGCAGGCTGAGGCTCTCCACCGCGTTGATGACGGCCATAAAATCAGCTGCCATAAAAATTGATTTGAAGCGAAAGAAAGAAAATGGAGACATACTCCAAAATAATTATACACATGAACGCTTAAACGCCGCCGCGGTGACGCTGCGTGAGTTATGGCACATATTTACCCACAACACACCACTGTGACAGAGTACACAAATTTTTAAAGCCTTTGTTATTGCGTTCATCTGTCTTCATGTTCCAAGATCAGTTTGATTCTCCAGTTTTATCGGACACAGAGTTTGCGTAGATCTGAATGCTACGTATTTGGATGTGTGTGTTGTTTGTGGTTCTGATGTGTGTAGAGTTTGTTTGTTTGCGAGACAGGCCTGTGTAGCCCATATACTTCACTAGCTAACAACACTGCAACAGTTTAAAGGGGATTTGTTCACTTTGCTAGAATCTGCTACACAAAGAAAAAATGGGGAGAAAATGAAAAAAGAAAGCTGTGTTCCTGCAGTAAGATAATCCAGTTCAGGTAAGACTTTTCACACAACCAAACTAAGTTTTGTACAGCTCTAAAATCTGATCAGAAAAGCCACATTGAAAGACAATTATAGATTTATGCAAGCCTGTGACTACATTCTTTGTGGTCTGTAACATCAATAATATCTAATATTTATCTACAACATCATGAAATCAATCGAAACTAAATAATATTTCTGTCTTGGCCTTTTTACAGCACACATCTAACTATCATTTGTGAGTTTTTAAGCATTAAATATTTACGCAAAAAAAAAAAATAAAAATCTTAATTCAAAAAAATTGATGTAGATATATAGAGATCTCAAATATTTAAAAACTTTATAATTAAGAAAAATAAATACAATGTCAAATAGAATTATACACTATATTATAAATTCTAACTATATAGCATATAGAATCTAAATAATATATAATATCTATATCTAGATATACATAAATTTTTATTCTCTAAATTCGGGAAGTCGTGGCCTAATGGTTAGAGAGTCGGACTCGTAACCCAAAGGTTGCGGGTTCGAGTCTTGTACCGGCAGGGATTGTAGGTGGGGGGAGTGAATGTACAGCGCTCTCTTCCACCTTCAATACCACGACTGAGGTGCCCTTGAGCAAGGCACCGAACCCCCAACTGCTCCCCGGGCACCGCAGCAAAAATGGCTGCCCACTGCTCCGGGTGTGTGTTCACGGTGTGTGTTTGTGCACTTTGGATGGGTTAAATGCAGAGCACTAATTCCAAGTATGGGTCACCATACTTGGCCACATGTCACTTCACTTTTAATAACGTCAGCAAGTATACATTATCAAAAATAAATAAATCTCTTAACATATATATATATATATATATATATAATCAAACACTGTATCACAACAGGTATATGAAAAAACTGTTCAAAAGCTAAAGAAATAAAATATTACTTATATTGCTGTTGTTGTCATTATAAAAGCAAGAAGCTGCATGTGGCTTTGCATTACAGTGATTTTTACCAAGGAAGTATTAGATACTTCACATCATGCATTAACGGTAGAAAAATGATGTTGAATTAACTACACTCTGAAAGACTGTATTCCTCCTCTTCTCTTTGGCTTCTACTGACATCCTGCAGAATTTGTCTTGTGTTTTCTCCCCTCCCTGTCTCTCTTTTGCCTTCACTCACTCCCTTTCTTCAGATCAAATATAATGCTCTTCATCACTCATTTGACTATGCATGCACTCATTTGACTATGCATGGCCTCTATGTGACACTGCACAGAGTTCAGGTAAACCAGAGCATGTCCTTGATCCGACTACCTTCACTCATTTATCAGTCTCTACAATTCCTCATTCAGTCCCACTCAAGTTCTTTTCGATCCCTCCATAACCCACTTTTTAGGTTTCTATTTGTATATATCACACATCTACACACAAAGCAGGCAGAAACACATTCATTACACAACTTCATTAAGTATATAAAATGTTGGGGTTGGTCGGCCCTGTTAAAGGGATAGTTCACCTAAAAATCCCTCATACAATGACAGTCAATGGGGTCCAAAGTTGTTCTGAAGTAGGGCTGCACAATATATCGAAATAACATCAATATTGCCATATAGCTCAGTTGTGACTGGTGTGAAATGTGCAGACTGTAATTTAATTAAATATGTGCTACCGGATTCAGAATGAAGATGTAAATATTAGCATTGTAATATTACAGTAAAATATTTTTTTTTATTTTACAGCTAAACAGTATTATAACAATATATTTCTTATTTACAAAATATTGAATATTTGTATTTAATAATAACAATAAAAATCACAATAATATCATAATTATTATAATTTTATAATCATATTGAGTTGGTCAAAAACAGTGGGAATGTAACCAAGTGGGAAAAAAGTTTCTCTGTTCATTTTAAGGTTACTGTAAGAGCTTCGAGTTTGTTTTTTGTAAAAAGCAAACTCAAGTATGAACACAAAAGTGTTTCCCAAATCATTCAACCCTATAAGGTTCTCAGTAAAAAGTAGTACATTATTTGTGATTCAATTATTATTTTTTAAGCAGATGCACTCCCCAAAAATATCACCCAACTCATTCTAGAATAATTCATTCTTTCCAAATATAGTTGTTTAAAGTAATTTGGTGAAAAGTCCTGTCTCTTTTCTCATTATAATATATTGCAGAAAAACTAAACCCAACGTCTGTTTTTTCCAATACCATGCAGTCCTATTCTCAACCCTGTTGACTTCCATTACGTGCGCAAAAACATGTGCAAAAATATCCACACAAAAAAAAGAAACTCAAACAGGTTTGGGGAAAACATGATGGTTAGTAAATGATAACAGAATTTAGATTTTGGGTGAACTGTCCCTTTAACAAGAGGTGAATTCTTTACTTCGTGTACCTCATTGGTATTCCCTGCCTTCGCTATCATCCAATCAGGAGCTAGAAAGGCTCATTAAGCCCCTCCCTTTACATTTACTTTCTAGTCCAAACCTAGTATTTGTTTGTTTGTCTCTTCCCTGATTTACCTCTTTATTCCGAGTTATCAGTGTTGATCTCAATGGCTCTGGTTATCTCCTTTTTTTCTAACATAAATGGTCAGATAAAACAGATTTAACAGGTGTTATATAGAGTAAAGACTCCTCACTTCCTGTCATTGTTCCATAAATCTAAGACGGACCCTGTCTGGTATGTGTATCCATCCCACCAGCACCTGAATCTCTGCTCTTATCCTGCCATCTCTGTCCTGTGTCCATCTCTCTTGTGTTATCTCGCCCCTCTCCATTCATCCCGCTGGAGGAGGGGTAGAGGCACGGTTCACGGGGGATTGTCTGGTGTCATCGGGACAATAACGACCCCTTTACCGTGGTGATGAATGATTGGCGGTTTACTCTGTGATTTGTAGAGGGCGGGAGAACAAAGTGCGACGGTGGCCATGGGTGGACGAGATAGACTTTCTGTCTCCGCCTAGAACGAGACCCGTCCCGCCAACACCTAAGGCCAAACCTCAAATTCCTAAAGGGCCGATGAAAGATGAGCGTGGGGGAAACGGGATGCTAATGAGTCCTGCCACTTTGTTTTAAGAGTCCTGGCATGTGAAGAAAGATGGCTGACTGAAAACATGAACTCAGGCTCTTTCTTTTTGCTCCGCGGTTGGTAAACAATCATTTGTGTAAAGTTCAGCGAGAAGGTTCTGTCATGGACCTCCTCTCTCTTCATCAAGCCTTCCTTGTTCTCATCCTCGCTGTTTTTGCTCATTCATACTCTCTTTTTACCTCATTTACTCTCTTTTACTTATGGTGAGGAACTTGGAAAGACAGGAAGAGGAATTACTGAAATGTAATTCAAAGAAATGCAACACTTGCATTCTGGGAAATATAGTGTTCATCTTGGCCCACAAAAGTTAATCTATCTATCTATCTATCTATCTATCTATCTATCTATCTATCTACTATCTATCTATCTATCTATCTATCTATCTATCTATCTATCTATCTATATTTTCAGTTTTCATTTTGGTGAACAGCTTTCTAATTAAGCTGGTTGACCAAAGAATTTCACACAACAAAAGCTGGTGTCTAGTCTCGTTGGTCTTTTCAACAGGGTTGTTTTACTCATTCTTTGACTTTGACCTCATCCAAATCTACCTGCAGCTTTGAAGTCGGTGCTGAATTTTCAAAGTGAACGTCAGCTCACACTTACTAGCAGGCGAACAAGAGTCGAAGCTTCTCATGAGACTGTCCTGAGGGAAGAACAGTAACATGTCATGAGAGTAACAGATCAGCTTGAGCTTCAGCACACAGAGAAGATTCACAGCTGCAGGTGGAGGGACAGAAGAAAAAAAAGAAAGGTGTAAGGTCAGAGTTTCTCTGTATGGTCAGAAGCAACTCTGAGGTCAGTTTGTTTCACCTTTACCGGATCTACATCTCAAACAACTGAGGCTCCACACACCACCTGCAGACGTTAAAGTGTAATTTTGCTGCAGGCAGGAAATCAGTTTTTGTCCTCTGAGAAACTCACTCACATGGCAATGACGCACCTGTTGCATTGTTTTGAGGTAAAGCAACTCCACAGTATGTGACCAGAAGTTATTACTCAACATCTAAACTACATGTAAGGTTAAAATTACAACAATATTATTGGTAATTACAATAATATTATTGGAATAATAAAAATACAAAATTATAAATATAATGATCATACAGGTGCATCTCAATAAATTAGAATGTCGTGGAAAAGTTCATTTATTTCAGTAATTCAACTCAAATTGTGAAACTTGTGTATTAAATAAATTAAATGCACACAGACTGAAGTAGTTTAAGTCTTTGGTTCTTTTAATTGTGATGATTTTGGCTCACATTTAACAAAAACCCACCAATTCACTATCTCAACAAATTAGAATACTTCATAAGACCAATAAAAAAACATTTTTAGTGAATTGTTGGCCTTCTGGAAAGTATGTTCATTTACTGTACATGTACTCAATACTTGGTTGGGCCTCCTTTTGCATGAATTACTGCATCAGTGCGGCGTGGCATGGAGACAATCAGCTTGGTGTTACTGTGCTTGACTGGCCTGCAAACTCGCCAGACCTGAACCCCATAGAGAATCTATGGGTATAGAAATATTATATTTTTTACTACATAATAAATTCTATAAATTATCAAATTGTATTTATATGTATGTGTGTGTGTGTGTGTGTGTGTGCGTGTTGATATATAATATTCTGTAAATATAATATTTAATATAATTCTAAAATTTAAGATTTATAAATAGAATTACATACAATAAATTATATATAATAATTTGATAATTTATAGAATTTATTATTATAAGTAATATACAAATATTACAATATACATAAAATGGGAGGTTATGAAGTCAGAGTGAGGAAAATTAAGTTAAAAATAAAATTAGGTTTAAAAGTGCAGCTTTTGGCAACCCTTATATGGATATCTATTCGATAATTATTCATTCATCCCACAATGGTGCATACAATTATTTTATCATTCTCTGCTACTAAAAGCACAAATAGAAACAACCACTTAATTAACAAATTGTAGTCGCAGAGATTTAAAAGGTGGCACAAAACATACAAGAAGCAGTTCACGCAGACACAGCATATCAAATAACATTTGCTCTCAGCCATTACACAAACCTGCCACAACTACACAGAGCCATAGAGCCTCATACGTTTGAGGGTCTGTATAAACTGTCACCGGCTTGCTTGAGCGACTCATTGTTCAACACCAGACTCTTTTCCGCCATCTGCACAGAGGAGACGGCCACATTTCCCTCTTGGTCTTTCACTTAAGTGATTCCTCTCTCAGTAACACACAGACACACACACACACACAACTGATCCTCAGAAACTGGCGGCGCATCAGACACATGGGCATGATGAACATCGCTGACAGCGTCTGATCTCCGTTAGAGGCCTTCATTCTTCCAACACAATCAGGGACGGCACACAAATCAGATACTTCAAGAGACCACCAATGAATCTTGATCTGCCTCTTCAGAGGACTTCTGACATTCCTCACTAAAGCTGATTGCTCAGGAATCACAACACATGAAGCTCACACACTTCAAGATTATAAACTGACATAGTTTCTATGCATACTCTTTATATAAAATAAAAAAACATGTTACAAGATTGCCGATTTTACAGTTCCTGAAGGTCAACTGATAGAGCACGGCAATGCCAAGACCATGGGTTCAGCAGCCAACTATTGAGAGGCAAAATATTGAGAGACAAATATATAAAAAACATAGAGGTTGCTTTCCATTATTGGTTTTTATTTTTACTTTATTTATTTATTAATTTTTTTTATATTTATAGTTCTGTAGTTTTAGTGCTAGCTGATATAGGATATTTTTTTTAATATTACATAAAGCACATTTAAACCTCCCGATATCAGCTAATAACAGTTAAATATAAGAATTTAAGATTAAATGTAAGATTATTCTAAGAATTAAAATAGTGAGTTACTATTAAGAATGATTTTTTTATTTCTGCTTTTTATTATTTGTTATTATTATTATTATATTTTTATATATATATATATATATATATATATATACTATGTACACAAAAGTAAATGTATTTATAAAAACAGGAGATATCAGCTAATAACAAATATAAATATGATATTTAATTGTTTTGCATTATTTTAGAAATTAAGATAATATTTTTACTAAGAATGCATTTTTTTGTTATTATTTATTTGTATATTTTATATTAATCATTATTAAATTATTTGTATATTTTGTTTTTATATTTTAGTATTTTCAGTATTGGCTGAATCTGAACATTTATTGAATAAAAAAACGAAATTATTCAATATAAAAAAATACTGGATGTTTAAATATTTAAGAATGAGATAATCATCAGCTTAAAGGGATAACTCTAAATTATAAAAAAAGATACATTTAGATGCACTATAAAATACTATAAACTGAGTATTCAAAAATTATCGGCTTATTAGCATTCTGTAATTTCAAAACTGTGCACAATTCAATATCATATTCTAAACAAACTGATCAAATCTATACCTTCAATGCAAATTGTGCTCATTTGAATAAAACGATAATTGGCATCGAATGTTATGGGCATCACAAACTGGAAGGAACTTATCAACAGAAAAAAATACAATGGTTTTTGAATGCTACTATATGCTAGAACAAATAAACCTACCGTGTAAATAGCATACTATTTGAATACAACACATCAAAAACACCCTGGTACCAGCATGTTTTTTGGCAGTACCATGGTATTCTTAGAAGTACCCTGGGATTTCAAAAGATTTCAAAGTACCAAATTATTACCATCAGCTAATGCACCATCACTGCACAACGATACAGCCACGGTACTTTCCAGTAAAGGCTGTATCAGATAGTTACATTCACAAAATCTAGTTTCAGATTTCTCTTATTCTCCTCTTTTCTCCACCTATTCTGCCCGTCTTTCTGTCAAGCATAAGGCCTCTCTCTCTCTCTCCCTCCACTCTGTTTGTTCAGTGGTCCCTCTGTACCTCTCTGCCTTTGTCAGGGCTAATGTTCTCAAATGGAGGGAAATTAAAACAGGGAAGCCATGCGTGTCGCACACTAACTCTTCCCCCTGCGGGCCGATTGGTTTGCAGCATGCATACTGATGAAGGCACATGGCTCCTAGTCTGCGCTGAACCTCAACATCTCCTTCACACCTCTGAGAGGAACCAGCCCGCTCTACACAGTCACACACATGAAATATACATGCAGAACACAGAGAGAGAGAATCTGAATTTATCGAGGTACTCATACATATGCACAAACATACACACACAAAAAACACACATCAGTATATTTATAGAGAACGTCTGCTGCACATAAAATGCCACCAACAACTTGAAGTCTGAATCTGCAAATTTAAATTTGTAAATAAAGGATGTTATTCAAAAAAAATAAAATAATGAAATGCAAAAGTTCCGATGTTTTTGCTTCCACTGGAGAACAAGATGCTTTATACAAACTTGTGAAGCAAAAGGAGGACAAATCAAATACTAAATAATTCTGAACACACATATGCTTTCTATTGCTTGGCCTTTCTCTCTTCTACCTTCTTAAACACTCACATACAAACACAAAAACACAGTACGGCCACACCGAATGTGGGGCTTCAGCGGGAGGTATGACAGTGTTGATTTGTGAGGTTTCCTGCTGCAGTGCTGTGAAGTTTGGGGACAAATCAATCTGATCCCTGCACAGACCTGTCTGCCTCTGCTATTGAAAAATGACCTCTCAGAACAGATCAACTGACATGGAGACAAGCTGTGTGTGCGTGTGTGTGTGTGTGTGTGTGTGTGTGTGTATACAGACAGAGAGGGACAGAGAGAGATAAGTTGATGTGACAATGCAAGATGTGTGGCAGCGTATGTGTCAGAACTACACAAAAAAACTTAGCCACCTTGCAGAAACCTCTTCCATTGTAGGCAGTAAAGTGCTTGTTTTTTGTATTTTTTATATGTATATTTTTTAATTTAATTTTTTTTTGCCATTTTAATATTCTTAAAATAAATACTAAAAATAGCAATTAATGTAATGTATTTTGGAATATAATAATAATAATTATTATTAATTATTAAATTAATTAAATAATAAAATTATAATATGTGTGAAAAATTAATAATAAACTAATTTTGTACAATTATGTATATATTAATAACAAACAAAAAAATCTCAAACAGAATACAAGATCACATCCTGTTCAAATGGGTATAAAAAATGGATAGCCTATATAACAAACAATATATTAAAATATATGGCTATGCAATGCTTTCAACCGACACAATAATATAATGCCTTTAAATAACTTTAATTTGCAAGTTTTCTCAGCAGATACTGATATTTGAGCAGTTCAGTTAATTTCAATAGATTCATAGCCATACTTCAAGTTAAACAACCCAAAAATTATTGGAGTACGTTTGAAAAGAAAATACTATTTTAGTCTTCCCACTTTAGAATTTCATGTTAAGCCGTTTCTTTGAAATTTAGTAGCGATTGCTGAGTAAAAATTGTTTCAAAGTCCAACACCATTTCTTTTTTTCCCCCAGTGTATTAATATTTATTGTTGCTGACTTTTAAAACCAATAAAGATGCTGAGTTTGAGAAGTGTTCCTGTTTTCCTATGGTCAACCAGGTGACCTATAACTTCACAAACATCTCTGTATTAATAATCCATGTCTTATGCTGATAAACTCTAAACTAACAGACCTTCGACCCCTTAGGCCTTACTGCTAATCGCAAACTTCGCCATAAAACTTTTTTGATTAGTCACCCGTTCAGTTCCCCTCCAGCAGCCCATGGCCGACCCTGCGGCCACACTTGTCCTCTCGGGCCGCCGGGGTCGGCCACGTTGCCCCAGAGTGGGTCCAGTCGCCCGCCTCCCTGGTGCTTGGGTAATGGGCTGGCAGGAACCCGGCTTCCTCCGAGCGCTGGAGACACTGTAAAACGTTAATGGCTCACCATGGGGATCCGCGGTTGAGCCGGGGCCCCCGAACCAACCCCATTATTCATTAGACGAGAACGTTATTTATTGCCTCCCGGCACAAACACAACAAGCCAATTAATAATTAAGCATTTCTATCCGCCTCTGTACCAGTGTGCGCAGATGAGGAGGACAGGAGATATGAGCGGCCGTGAGCAGCATAACTTCAGCACTATTAAGGAAAATGGCATTTAAGACCCAACCATTGTCTGGAGAGACTCGGAGCCAAATCCAAACGAAGCGAAGCAGAACCGTCGCTGTGGCATTTGTCCAAAATCTAGCGCTCTAAATCCTGCCTCCTGTACATTTCGTAATGGACATCAATAAATAATGTCAATATAAATCTGATGAACAGGGCCAAATCTGAGTTTTTTTATATATAAACTACAGGTCTTTCTGATTAAAAGAAAGCATTATGTGCCCCCTGCATGGGCTTTAAATGGATGGAGAGTGTAATTCATGTCCATCTCAGGAGATCTGGATGCCCAGAATAAAACTGCAAGCATCTCTGCACAGGTATTACAAGATAATTCACATGAAGTGAATTCACATGAACTTAGCAAAAGGAAAATACAGATCCACATTAGCGTTCACACTATGAGCATGTCACATTACTAGCTGAAGGTCACACAACTAGAATGCATTAGCATCCGCAATTACACCCGAATGGTAATTAATCTACACAAAACAGAGCCTAAACCTTAAATTGCAGATTATTAATCATATAATCACATGGATTCAGTCAGATTTACTGAATAGAAACGATTTATGTGCCTGTCACTATATCAAACTGGAATGATGTCTTCTTTCCTGAGTAATTCACTCCTTTATTTTATGTTGCTTCATAAAAGACTATGTTGATAAATTGGTTTATAGTGCATTTTCTGCTAAGTTTAGATTGAACTAAGCAGTAAATCAGAATTAGTGCTGAAACTTCACGCAGACCAACAATTGTGCCAAGCAGCAGCAGTACAGTTTATGAAGCTAATGCAAATAAGTTATTTCAGTTACTGAACAAAACTACAACACCGTTAAAAATCCTTCATTACAACCTGTAAAGAAAAATCCTGCAAAGCAAAATCCTGTAAAGAAAAATCCTACAAACACAATAAATGTTCAATATATGTACACATCCATTGAACTTTCTTCAACACAACCTGAAAAGTAAAACCCTGTAAAGAAAAATCCTGCAAACAAAAACTTATTCAGTAGCTATGCTGTTCGTAGCATTTACACATATATACTAATAAAGCTATGCATACTGTATCTTGTCCATCTGTTGAATTGGACATTTTACTATAGCAGACCCATGATATGCAAGTTAAGACCTTCTACCCAGCTATTTTATCAGTCTACTCTTACTGGAAGTGCATCGCCTGACCTGTATCTCCAACTCCAGTCATATTGATCGGCTGTGGGCGGGCTGGGGAGGCACGGTGGGGGTTTGGCCGAGACGTCGTCCTGATCGAGCCAAGCTCTGTCTCTGCATCACCTCGGTCAAAAGAATGCTGGATCAACTCGTTATCTGCAACAGAGTTACAGAACAACACAAAAACGATCAGAACTGATTCCGAAGATACTCCAAAAAAAAAAAGTATGAAAGCAGTGAATGTCTTAACACAGGAAAGTCCTTCCTATTAAAGGATTTTAAAAATTAATTAATACTTTCAGCAAGGAGGCATTGAATTGATCAAAAGTGAGGGTTAAGACTTATATAATATAGCAAAAGGCTTCCACTTCAAATAAATAAATAAATAATTCAGCATATTGGAATGATTTCTGAAAGGTCATGTGACACTGAAGACTGAAATCATCATGCTGAAAATTCAGCTTTGCATCACAGGAATAAATTACACATTAAAATATTTTACAACAGAAAAGAGCTATTTTAGCTTGTAATATTTCACAACATTACTGTTTTACTGTATTTTTTAACAGTATATTATAGTACAATAATTACATAAATGTGAAATATACTGAACAAAATTATAAACGCAACACTTTTATTTTTGCTCCAATTTTTCATGAGCTGAACTCAAAGATCTAAGACTTTTTCTATGTACACAAAAGGCCTATTTCTCTGAAATATTGTTCACAAATCTGTCTAAATCGGTGTTAGTGAGCACTTCTCCGGCCCCACAACCACAGACCACGTGTAACCACACCAGCCCAGGACCTCCACATCCAGCATCTTCACCTCCAAGATCGTCTGAGACCAGCCACCAGGACAGCTGCTGCAACAATCGGTTTGCATAACCAAAGAATTTCTGCACAAACTGTCTTCTGTCATCTGCATGCTGGTCTTCCTCATCAGGGTCTCGACCTGACTGCAGTTCGTCGTCGTAACCGACTTGAGTGGGCAAATGCTCACATCCGATGGCGTCTGGCACTTTGGAGAGGTGTTCTCTTCACGGATGAATCCCAGTTCTCACTGTACAGGGCAGATGGCAGACAGCGTGTATGGCGTCGTGTGGGTGAGCGGTTTGCTGATGTCAGCGTTGTGGATCGAGTGGCCCATGGTGGCGGTGGGGTAATGGTATGGGCAGGCGTATGTTATGGACAACAAACACAGGTGCATTTTATTGATGGCATTTTGAATGCACAGAGATACCTTGACGAGATCCTGAGGCCCATTGTTGTGCCATTCATCCACGACCATCACCTCGTGTTGCAGCATGATAATGCACGGCCCCATGTTGCAAGGATTTGTACACAATTCCTGGAAGCTGAAAATATCCCAGTTCTTGCATGGCCAGCATACTCACCGGACGTGTCACCCATTGAGCATGTTTGGGATGCTCTGGATCGGCGTATACGACAGCGCGTTCCAGTTCCTGCCATTATCCAGCAACTTCGCACAGCCATTGAAGATGAGTGGACCAACATTCCACAGGCCACAATCAATAACCTGATCAACTCTATGCGAAGGAGATGTGCTGCACTGCGTGAGGCAAATGGTGGTCACACCAGATACTGACTGGTTTTCGGACCCCCCAATACAGTAAAACTGCACATTTTAGAGTGGCCTTTTATTGTGGTCAGCCTAAGGCACACCTGTGCAATAATCATGCTGTCTAATCAGCATCTTGATATGTCACACCTGTGAGGTGGATGGATTATCTCGGCAAAGGAGAAGTGCTCACTAACACAGATTTAGACAGATTTGTGAACAATATTTGAGAGAAATAGGCCTTTTGTGTACATAGAAAAAGTCTTAGATCCTTGAGTTCAGCTCATGAAAAATGGGGGCAAAAACAAAAGTGTTGCGTTTATAATTTTGTTCAGTGTATAATCAATATATGACTAACTATAATTAATATTTAGATTTTATATGCATCTTTCTCCCTATTCAGCATTCAGTTTAACCCACAATAATTATGCAACTTAATTATCAAAGGCAATTTTTTGTTTCATTAAAACCATCCTTAGCTCAAAGATCTTCAGGAGCTCATGCCCCCCTCAGTTTCAAAGGACATGACGCTTCTGAAAGTAGATATTCAATTTCATGGCATATGAAGTTTACACTGATTTCAAAGTATTACCGTGGTTCATCTTTGTAAAGGTTTTTGTGTGGTGTTAGGGCAGCACTCGTCTTTTGCCTGTGTGTGTGTGTGTGTGTGCGCGTGTTGCTCATTTGAGTTTCTGCTCGATTGGTCAGCCTAATGTGGCCAGGCTCTGTCGCCCCTGGTAATTGTGCTCATTTCATTTTGGCAGCCTGCGAGGAGCCTGTCCATCACTACAAAGTATAATATATAACACTTATTCAGAAGTGTGCATGTGCTGGTGTGTGATAAAAAAATGTTTTTTAAAAAACAGAACACAAAACGTGTGTATGAAGACATAAGCATGCAATGTAAAAAAAATTTTTTTTACTCTCAGAAAGATAATAGCTTGTAACTTCACTTGCAACAGTTTCAAAGCAGCTTCAAACACTGCAGAAAGGATACAGTGATGTCATCAACCTCATCAATATCATTATGATGAAATCTTTTCATTTGCTACAAAAGAAGCATCGCTTCCCTGACTTGGAGCAAAAAGGCTGGATAATTAAGTTTTAAGACGCACCATAAATGTGTGTGAGCATGTGCATCTGTGCATATGAGAGAGTGAGTGTGTGTGTGTTGTAGCTCATCTCTCCTGGCCATATGGGGCACAGGAGACGAACCCTGCACACAGATGGCAGATCGTACAGCATTTTCTCTTCCATCTATCTCACAATCCTCTCTTTTATCTCTCTCTCGCTCACTCCTACAGAGTCAACTTTCATGCATAGACATACTCTCTCACTTTCTTTCAAACAATCAACTTTCATGCACATATTATTAAAAATACATACATGCACACACCCTATAAGACGCAATCCTATTCCTACATCCAGGATATTTGACATGAAATTTCTACTGCACTTCATCTAAAACTATTTAATACACAATTCCTAAGAAAGAATATCATTTTTGGAGTGTTGATTATGTATTATGCATGAGGGGGGTTAATCTCTCATTAATCACAGACTACATTAAATAAGTTTACATTTTTGTCACAACTTTTAAAATGTGTCACACTGCAGCACTATTAAAATGACTTTATTATGAATTTTATTTGGCTTTAAATAAATGTGGAAAATTTTTTGAAAAAAGATGGGGGAAAATTAAGGGGTAACCAGACACAAAAATTCAAACGTAGTTTTATAAATAATATATATTTCATACATATGCCAAATCCTATATATTAAATAGATTTTACATAAAATTTTATGTGCAGGAATGTGAATCTTGTCTTTACTAACTAAATAATTAAGAATCTACCTATATAAATAACTAACTACATAAATGTTAAACTTTGTCTCTTACAGGCAGAGAAAGCATTAAATGTACATGCTAGATGTCGTCACATTTTTATATAGTAGCATTTATCGCTTAGGCCTATTTAGGTAAATTACATGATTTGAGAATAATATTCACATATATATATATATATATGCCAATGTTAACAGTAAGGAAGATCTATTGATTGTGATTTGTTAATTTCTTAAATGAATCAGTCTTAGCTTACGAAGTGATTAGAAATTTTTACCTATTAGTATCATTAATTAAATTAAGACACAGATTCTGTAAGGTAAGAATAAAATAATTCCACCAACAAATCTGAACACACACACGCACATGCAAATGTCACTATATTCATTTCATAGTGGCTCATCATTTTGATGAAGTAAAAGAGAGAGGACAAAACAAGCTGTGCACAGCCGGGAGGGAGAAAAATATCACATTTTCCAGGTGATGAATTTTTCCAATTTCTCGCAGACAAGTACATAAACTCGTTCAATTAGGAGCAGAATCTGGAAATGAGGGACTGTGGACGGTTGGAGAGCCCGAGCCCTGATGGCTAATTTTATTGAGTGGAAAATTGAATCAAATTGTTTCATTGAAACAATCAGCCTGTACTCCTTATATTCCACCCAGCACAGACACAAACGCATGCATGCAAAAATAAATAAATAAAAACACCACTATACGGTTCACACTCTTTTGCCAGGCATTACTTAAATGGATCATTTGAGAGTTGAGAGCTCAAAGAGCCCAAACTTGCCCAGCCTGTCACAAAATAAAACGCATAAACATTAGATTAAATTAAAACCAACAGATTTCTGACAGTAGAGGAACCAATACTCTAGTCATTTTCATGCATGTGGAGCCGGCTCAGTCTCCGTCCTCGGTGGGACGTTAGAGCAGGTCTTCGGTGCCCTTTAACTGTAAACTGTCCATCTGTTCTACAGCGTTAAGCGTGCCAACGCTTCCATCCGATGGTCACATATCGAAGCAGACATAAGAAGAGACCTCCTTGTGATTTCACATGAATGCATTTCACCAATGAGATCACCTCTAATAATGAGAATTCACTCTGTATTAGCAATAACTTCAACAGGAGTTGGTCTGTCTAACAGACCCTGCAGAAATAACTTATTTATGTGGTCATTATATATCTTACATAATATAATAGCAGTGGAAAGAGCTAATGTATTCACCGAGCTCATGGGCCTGTATCCAAAATAAATATGCTGTGAAATTAAATATTAACCACATGAATACATTATATTTATTTAGTGCACAAACCTCTGTCTGAATTTTTTTTTATTGAGCCTTTTATCAAGGTCTTATGTAAAGTGTTTTCATTGTCTTGGCTCTAGAAATAGTCTAGAAACTAGCTTAATTAGATAGTTTCCCATAACACATTTTGTCATAGTCATTATCATAATCATTAAGGATGTTATTATTGATCATTTATAACAATTTCCACTGACTAAAGCTTATTTAACCATGTATGTGCAAGTTTTAAAATACTTCTACACTCTAAAAAAAAAAAGATGGTTCTTTAAAGGTTCTTTACATGTAGTAACAGTTCTATTTAGAACCACAGCATCCTGAAGAACCCTTTTATGCTGAAATGGCCCTTTGTGTTAGAGTTTAGGGTTCTTTGTTCCCACCTTTCTGTTTTTCAAATCTGTTACTGTCGAACCACCTCATTACTGATTTCCTTGAGATCAGACTGACTGACAACACACTATCAACAGGTAAATGATTCCATTCTTTAATTTAAATACAAATTTATCTTTAAATTGCAACTGGTTTCCAAACAAACATGTTCTTTTCTCTTTTTAGTGTTTTGGTCACATGTAAGTGTGAGCAGCTCTGTTCAGCTGAGGATACTTCTCTCCTCCTCTCAACTAAGTAAGTAACACAGACATTGAATTTATAATCAATATATATATTTTTTAATTTAACACTAGAACTTTCTATTCTATTTATATTCTATCTACTTGTTTACTTTTTTAAATGGACCCTCTAACACTAGCTTTATCTATTCTTTTTCTTTTCTATCTACTTTTTATTCTGTTTATTTATTATTTTTTTAAATAAAACCTTGCTATGTGTACCACCATTTGTAAGTCGCTTTGGATAAATGCATTTGCTAAATGATTAAATGTAAATGTAATGTAATTTATGCATAAACATACCCAGTCACAAAAAATATTAAAGCTATCCCATGGCTTTATATCACTTTTTTCTTTTAACATTGTGAAGGGCTCACATTCTGTCCATTTTTGCTTTTGGCCTTCATAGACATCATTGTTTTTACATAAACCAATGGACAGCTCTCAACTCAATTGTGTTTTTCAGATCCATCACGTCCCACAACCTCATCCTCAGTTAGGGTATATCGAAAAACTCCCATCTCATTTTCTCCTCCAACTTCAAAATCGTCCTACATCGCTGTTTTACCGTTTTTTATGAAGAGCGTTTGACCAATCATGTCTTTTTCTCTTTTTAGTTTCAGAGAACATGTAAGTGCGACCAGCTCTTTTCAGTTAAGGCTACATTTTTCTCCATCTCCACTAGGTAAGTAACAAAGATTTTGAATATATGATTCATATTGTTATGTATTTTTTAAGCGTTTGACCAATCATGTCTTTTTCTCTTTTTAGTTTCAGAGAACAGTGCGACCAGCTCTTTTCAGTTAAGGATACATTTTTCTCCATCTCCACTAGGTAAGTAACAAAGATTTTGAATATATGATTCATATTGTTATGTATTTTTTATTACTTGGGTTTATGCATAAACATAACATTCTGAAGTGCTCACATACTACTTTTGGACTTCATAAACAATTGTTTTTACATCAACAAATGGAAGGAGGCACATTGTAACTCTAAACTCAATTGTGCATTTCAGATGCTGTCACATCCTGCAACCTCATCGTCTGCAGAGAGAAACTGCCACTCAATCACACCAAAATACACATAATGATGGACTTACAGGCTTCATAGAGGATTGTGAAAATTTGGTCTTCATTAAAGGGGTCATATGATGCAATTTCACATTTTCCTTTCTCTTTGGAGTGTTACAAGCTGTTCGTGCATAGATAAGATCCCTAAAGTTGCAAAGACTAAAGTCTCAAATCCACAGAAATATTCTTTATAAAAGTTAAGACTTGTCCACGCCCTCCTAAAACGCCTCGTTTTAACACACCCCCACATATCTACCTCACTATGTGGGAAGATTTGCATAACGCCGCCCAAATGTTCACGCAAAGAAAGAAGGCGTAACTTTTATTCTTGCTGTAGTATTGTTTGGCCTTCCAAAAGAGGACAATATCCGCTTCCTCATGCCTGGAGCTGATCCGTGCTGGTCACTGAGGAAAAACATACTTCGCGCTGTGGATCGCCGGATCGGACGAATCGGAGTCCAGCCCGGGGTCGTCACATGTGGTTGCTGCAAGCCCGCCGGCCACTCCTTCGTCGAATCCACTGGCCGCGCCGTTCTCAAGCCCGCCGGTCGTTCCTCACTCAAGCCCGCCAGCCGCCGCTCACTCAAGCCCGCCGTGTGTTTCGTTGTGAAAGCGAAACTACTTTGTTTGGCCTTCCAAAAGTGGACACATCTACAAATCAGTGGTTAAGTTGTATTTACAACAGTGTTCCAGAACAGTTCAACCCAAATATTCAGATGTGTGCAGCACATTTTATGGAGGACTGTTTCCTGATCCTGGTAGAGTAGACTACAATGCCGGCTGTTCTGACTCACAGTCTGTAAATACGTTTTCATATTTAAAGAATTTGCCACTGACGATTCAAACGCGAGTTTTAAGCAGTGTAGAGTAGGGCTTGTTGTTTGTCATTTCTCCGATCACAAATGCAGACATGGTTTTATGTTTACGTGGTTTATAGTCATTATAATCAATAATCATGTCCCCACTGGATGCAACAAATGCCTCGTTTATAATGTTTTTTATGTTTTTGTCTCGTTGCTCCATCACAATATGGTAGGGGCGTAACATTTCCGTCACACGCTTGAGGTATTCGGCCAATCACAATGCACTGGATAGCTGGCCAATCAGAGCACACCTTGCTTTTCAGACCGATGAGCTTTGTAAAAATCGACACGTTTCAGAAAGGCGGGGCATAGAGGAGAAACAATAATGTACAGTATGTGGAAAAGAATGTGTTTTTTTAATCTTAAACCGCATAAACATTTCATTACACCAAATACACAAAATAATGTTCTTTTTAGCAACATCATATGACCCCTTTAAATTATTTTCTGTTTCTATTTTTGTTTTACATCTTTAAGTATTTATTTATGGTCAGTGTCAATTGTCATTTATTCATGTATTCTGCTAATAACGGTTGTTAGATCACTGTCATTTTGTCATGAAATAAAATTAAATTAAATGTCATGAAATAAAATAAAAGTACCTATAATTGACAACAAGCTGTTTTGTTGTTGTTTTTTTTATGAAGACCCTAATAGACGCTATACTATATTATAAGACCAGGCAGATAAAGGGGTAAAAAACTATAGTAATAAATAATATATACAAATAATATTAATAATACTAATATTAATTATGTAAACATACTAATATGCTAATTAATGAAAATAAACCATCATTAAAAAGGTTATTTATAACATCATTAAGGTTCTACATAGAACTTTCAAAGCAT
>NW_015505227.1:2682294-2708342 GCF_001515645.1 Sinocyclocheilus grahami
TGTATATGCATATATAAAAAAAATCCTGAAAAATATCATATCATATCATGTTATCCAATATTATTGATAACAATAATACATGTTTATTGAGCACCAAATCAGCATATTCAAATGATTTCTAACATTAATAAAAAAGTATATAATTTTTTTAATTAAAATGTACATTTTTAAATTAAATAAAACTTACCAACCCCAAACTTTTGAACTGTTGTATAACATATATTCAAGTGTTATATGTATATGTAGCATGGTTTAATATATACAATGTATGCACAGTAAATATAAACTTTACTATTATTAAATGCAACAAAAACTTGCATAAACTCATAATTTTCCATTAAATATTTCAGGCATCAAATTCAGCAGCTTTTTCGTTTTATCTCTCATGGTTTTCCATTCATCTACAATTTATTCAAGTCCCATCATCTTTAAACATTCCTGACAGGCTAACATTCATTCTATTCCTAAACAACACTATGACATATAGTAGACGCAGCATCACAACTAGGATAAATGCTATATATAATACCCATTTAAACAGAGAGGAAAGTTTATGAGACGTAATGAGAACAATTTAGTGATGGAGCTGTCGTTACAGACAAGCGACTCATCATGTTTTATTGACAGCACGCATCTTCAGTTAGCCAGCAGGGAGGCAGTAACCCAGAGGCTACAGATTGAACAGACGCAGGAAGCTAATGTGCTAATGCTGCCGCTTAATGACTCAGTAAGAGCTTAGCAAACTGTCCACTAAAATAAGAACATCCTGTACAAAAAAAACAACAACAACAACATAGCTGTAAGTGATGCCGTTATCTGTTTATTTCCAATTACAGACATTTTAACTTGAGTTTTTTTTTTCAGTCATTTTCCATTTATTGGTTTGTTTATTTGTTTTAACTAACATTAGCAGGTTTGGGTTGATTTAATGCTTGATAAATTGATGAAATAATGAACGTATCTGGCTGTAAATGAGCATCTAACTCTAAATGCATGAATCTAATGTGTTAGCAAGAGCGTGTGTGTGGTTTTACTTAGCTAAACTATAGACGGAAAAATGTCCCCCTAAGTCTGACAAAACCTCAATTTGGAGACATGCTCAAAGACAAAAATGATACAGGGAGTTTTTTTTCCATTCTAAAAATACTATGTAAATGTATAGGAAAACTGACTAAATTTTGTGCCAAATATTAGTGTTGGTGTGAACAGGCCTTAAAGGGATAGTTCACCCAAAAATTACAATTCTGTCATCATTTACTCACCCTCAAGTTGTTTCAAACCTGTATGAGTTTCTTTCGTCTGTTGAACACAAAAGAATAGTTAACACTTTAGTTTAGGGACCAATTCTTGCCATTAACTAGTTGCTTATTAGCATGCATATCGCTAGCATATTGGCTGTTTATTAGTACTTATAAATCACATATTAATGCCTTATTCTGCATGACTATATTTTAGATCATTTAATCCACCCCATACCTAAACTTAACAACTACCTTACTAACTATTAATAAGTATCAAATTAGGAGTTTATGGAGGCAAAAGTCGTAGTTAATAGTTATAGTGAGAATTGGTTTCCAAACTTAAGTGTGACCAAATAAGACATTTTGAAGAATGTTACCAAACAGTTGCTGGTAGCCAATGACTTCCATAGAACAGAAAAAATATATGGCAGTCAATGGTGACCAGCAACTGTTTGGTTACCAAAATTATGGTAACACATCTTCTGTGTTCAACAGAAGAAAGAAATTTACAGTGTGAATAAATGATGATAATATTTTCATTTGTGTGTGAAAAATTTAGTCTTTCATGTGTGATATTTCTGTTCAGATCAAGATACTGATATACCCTATTTGTTCATTTTTTAATGAACACCCTTTTTTCCCCTCATTATTTGGCCAGTTCTGGATTCTTCCTCTCCTAATCACTGTCACTTACACAGTCTATTTATAAACGCCACCAAGTAGTAGTTTTATTTAACAGCAGCATATAGGCCAGTGTTATTTTAGTATTGTATATATTGAGATCGTATAAAGTTCTTTATTAATATTTTAAATATTTTTATTTTTATATAATCCGTTTTCATTTTAAATGTAACATTTTAGTCATTTTGTTTTGTCGTTTTTGTGTTTATGTTTATACAGTTTTTAGTCATTTTTATTTTAGTTTTGTGATACTAAAATAAGTTTTCATATTTGAATTAATTCATGTATTCATGCTAAATTGAAAAAAAAAATGTTTTCATGGTTTTAGTTTTAGTTAACGATAAAAGTTCCACTTTTGGTTGGCAAGTTTTCTTCACACTACAATGGAAAAGAGATTAGCACACCTCTCTATAAAAAATAGATTAATAAAATTAAATAAATCTGTCCAACTGATGGCATATGAATGTTTGTGTCAGTCTGAACAGCACAACACAATACCTGCGATTCATTCCAATTAAAAAGTTTGGTAACACTTTAGAATAGGGAGCACAATTACTATTAACTAATAGTTTTCCCTGAACAAACTCCTAATTTGCTGCTTATTAATAGTTAGTAAGTTGTTAAGTTTAGGTATGGGGTGGATTAAGCGATCTACAATATAGTCATGCAGAATAAGGCATTAATATGTGCTTTATAAGTAATAACAAACAGCCAATATGCAAGCAATATGCATGCTAATAAGCAACTCATTAATAGCGAGAATTGGTCCTTAAAATAAAGTGTTACCAAACGTTTATTACCCCAAACATTTGTATTGGTATTAACAGACCTTTAGTCTGTAGCAATTCCCATTAGCTTTACATAAAAACAACATGTTCAGCAGCAGTTTGGTTTGTCCTCATTTAGATACAGTAAGTAAATGTGCATGTGTGTTTGAATTGGAAACTCTGTTGTAAAACATGTGAGGAAACTGGCTTTCCTAACCTAGAGGAAACAGCACAAACCCTGAAGACATACAGGAAGTCCATGCAGCAGGATACCAGCTGACTGACATCACGACACACACACACACATGCACGTACACAACACATAACCAATGCCCCTTAAAGATTCTCAAGGGCCAACCGACTCCATAATTTAGTCCAAGGTGCAGACATTCATTTTCTCAAGATGCCCAAGATTTTCCACCCCTCCCTCAAGGCCTGACAGGTTTCCTGCAGGCCGTCCCACCCCCTGCGGTGCGACACGCAGACAGATCGCTCCGGTGACTGGAGCGGACATTCAGGCATTGAGCCACAAGCTCGCAGGAATTCCCTGACAGAGACATAATGGCTTCCGGAGCACGGCGGCTCCTTTGGATTTGTTGCCTTGACTTCACACGTCTCCTCCATCCCCTCCTGCGCCTACGAAACGCCCTTTCAAAGAGGTCAGTGCTCAGGGTCGTCAGTCACGTCACAGGGCCATTTCCCGTCAATATTCGGCTTGATGTGTGCATCCCTGACATGTGGATCGGCGCTTATATTCATACAGCTCTGGAACCCTGCCACTCTTCCTCTCTTCTCACCTGCAGCTCCGCAGCGGGGTTCCTCTGATATTCCCAGATCGTAAAACTCACAAGGATGTTGTTTCTGGTCCGACCTCTCTCTACTGTAGCGTGTGAACTGGCCGTTCAGCCAGCGAACCTCATGCATCCTGCATCCATTTTTTCTTGGTTGAAGGCCAGAGAGGGCAAACTGCTCAGAGGGTTTTAGCCTTGGAGACGTACAATAACCCCTCCCTTTACTGTGTGAACTGGCCGTTCAGTCAGTGGATTTCACGCAGCCTTTGAAGGTGTGTTCATTTTTTCTTGGTTGAAGGCCAGAGAGGGCAAACTGCTCCAAGGGTTTTAGCCTGGGAGACTTACAATAATGTGATTCTTCGGGTGTGTTTTCTCAGACTCTCTTCTCACGGTTGTCAAATCTTCAAAAATCTGTTCTATACAGCTGTTTAGCTAAGTATGTGGCTTTTGTGTTCAAGCAGGGATATCCAAAGCTGTTCATGGAGGACCAATGTCCTGCAGAGTTTAGCTCCAATCCTAATTAAAGGGGTCATATGATGTTGCTAAAAAGAACATTATTTGGTGTATTTGGTGTAATGAAATGTGTTTATGCGGCTTGAGGTTCAAAAAACATTATTGTTTCTCCTCTATGCCCCGTCTTTCTGAAACGCCTCGATTTTTACAAATCTCATCGGTCTGAAAAGCGAGGTGTGATCTGATTGGCCAGCTATCCAGTGCGTTGTGATTGGCCGAATACCTCAAGCGTGTGACGGAAATGTTACGCCCCTTACCATATTGTGATGCCGTGTCCCGGCCAGAGCGATGAGACAAAAACATTAAAACCCATTATAAACGAGGCATTTGTTGCATCTAGTGGGGACATAATTATGGATTATGATGACTTATACTGTCTTTACACGCGTTGCGTTACATTGCACGCGTAAACATAAAACTATGTCTGCATTTGTGATCGGAGAAATGACAAACAACAAGCGCTACTCTACACTGCTCAAAACTCGCATTGAATCAGTGGCAGATCCCTTAACTATGAAAACGTACTCACAGTCTGTGAGTCAGAACAGCCGGCATTGTAGTCTACTCTACCAGGATCAGGAAACAGTCCTCCATAAAATGCGCTGCTATTAGAGGTAAAAAATGATATAAATACTGTTCGGTTTCTGGCACAAACCGATCGTTTCGTGTCTAAGAACATCAATGTGCCGTCACGAGCCGCAGGGTTTAATTTGGATTTGTCTGTGCATGTTTTTTTTACACTCATAGACTTTGTTACCATTGCCATGCATTATAAGACTGATAGGCTGCATCGGTTGGACTTAAAAATCATCAAATGTGTTCTACTGAAGAAACAAAGTCACCTACATCTTGGATGCCCTGGGGGTAAGCAGATAAACATCAAATTTTCATTTTTGGGTGAACTATCCCTTTAACCACTGATTTCTAGTTGTGTCCTCTTTTGGAAGGCCAAACAAAGTTTTTTCACAACGAAACACAGTTTCGAAAACAACGAAATCACACAAACACGGTTTGCTGATGTCAACGTTGTGGATCGAGTGGCCCATGGTGGCGGTGGGGTTATGGTATGGTCAGGCATATGTTATGGACAATGAACACAGGTGCATTTTACTGATGACATTTTGAATGCACAGAGATACCGTGATGAGATCCTGAGGCCCATTGTTGTGCCATTCATCCACGATCATCACCTCGTGTTGCAGCATGATAATGCACGGCATCCCAGTTCTTGCATGGCCAGCATACTCACCGGACATGTCACCCATTGAGCATGTTTGGGATGCTATGGATCGGCGTATACGACAGCGTGTTCCAATTCCTGCCAATATCCAGCAACTTCGCACAGCCATTGAAAAGGAGTGGACCAACATTCCACAGGCCACAATCAACAACCTGATCAACTCTATGCGAAGGAGATGTGTTGCACTGCGTGAGGCAAATGGTGGTCACACCAGATACTGACTGGTTTTCGGACCCCCCCCCCAAAATGCAGTAAAAAAAATAGAAAAGATAATTATTGAATATGATGTAATATGACAGTATTTTATTAAAATTATTTTAATCAACAATAACGAGATGAAAAATGTATTATTCTGATAGATAAATGTGAACAAATCTTTTGATGTGAATATATATATATATACAATATATATGTGGCTGTGAAAATTTATCTGTATAATCAATCCTTTAAATATTTTATTTTAATTTACTAAAATCTAAACTTTCATTTGAGAATAAGAATTTTAAATGGGAGAGAAATCTCATTATGAAATAAATGTTTTGAAGAGTTATGAAAGAAATGCCTGAAGAGCTTGGAGAACATCTGACAGGAGATCAGAGACCATTCCTTCATACAGAATCTCTCCAGACCCTTCAGATTTCCAGCGGCATGTTGATGCTTCTCCTCTTCAGTTCACCACACTCATTTTTATTTTCTATAGGGTTCTGCTCAGGGAACTGGGTTGGCCAGGGCAGATGCTTGGTTTTGTTCTCAGTGACCCATTTTTGTTTTGATTTTGATGTTTGTTTGTGGATCATTGTCCTGTTGGAAGATCCAACCATGGCCCATTATAAGATTTCTAGCATGGACAGTCTGTTTTAAATTTTATAGAATCCATTAAGCCATCTATCTGAACAAGATATCCAGGATATCCGGCAGAAAAATAGGCCAACAACATTAAAGATCCAGCAGTATATTTCATTGTACACATGGGGTACTTTTTTATCCCTGTATGCACTAAACCCATCTTGAATGTTTGCTGCTAAAAAGCTAATTTTTTTTTTGTTTCATCTGACCATTGAATTGAGTGTTTGCTGCTAAAAAGCTAATTTTTTTAGTTTCATCTGACCATTGAACCCAGTCCTGTTTAAAGTTCCACTCGTGTCTAGCCAATAAATATGCTGGAGTTTGTTTTTGGATGAGAGCGTTTTCTTTTTTGTTTTTGTCTTGAAACCCTCCCAAACAACATTTTTTTTAGGCTTTCTGACCCCAAGACTCAACTATTTTCTGCAGTTCTCCAGCTGTGATCCTTGGAGTCTTTGGCCACTCAAACTCTTCTCCTCACCGTGCATTAGGACGATATAGACACAGTGTGTGTGTGTGTGTGTGTGTGTGTGTGTATATATGTTTATGTGTGTGTGTGTGTGTGTGTGTGTGTGTGTGTATATATGTTTATGTGTGTGTGTGTGTATATATGTTTATGTGTGTGTGTGTGTATATATGTTTATATGTGTGTGTGTGTATATATGTTTATATGTGTGTGTGTGTGTGTGTATATATATATATATATATATATATACACACACATATTTAGTACATATTATGATATTATAATATCATAATATATCATAATATATTGTAATATCATTCAATAATTAGACATTTTAGCCAGTTTTACTAAATATACAGTATATATACTAGGGATGCACGATATATCGAAATATCGCAAATGTAATTATCGCAATATGCATATCGCAAGGGCGTGCAATATCTGAATCATTTGAATCACACAGAGAGACGCGTTTCAGACTGCGCGCGAACACCGAGGTGATTCATCATTCGCATCTCCTCATGTTTGAACTAACCCATACACACAATTATGTCTCGACGATCATTCTCGTAAACGCAGTCGGTTATGTTTTAAATGAATGTAAACAGCTGAGAAAAAAAATCGGATGTGTATCATTATACTGGATTCGTGCAGTCGGATTTAAAGGGACAGCAGCCTATAAATACGTGCTGCTGAATATGTCACTAATGTTAATCAAACAACAAAACAGCTATAACAAAGATTAATCTAAATTTAATTCATACAGTGACCACTATGCAGTGTTATTTCACACTTAATTATTACATTTCTGTATCTGAATACTACTGTTTTTTTTTGCTGTGGTGTATGAAGAAGTACTTAAAGCGTATGGAAAGCAAAGTTACAAATAATATAAAATTAGTGTCATTCATTTTTTTTTTTTGTATGTTCACACTGATACTTTTTATGTAATGCTAAAACACTGCTGGTCACTTTTTAGAAGTTTCACATCCAAGAAAGAATGTGAAACAAATTGGTTATATAATTTTCATTTATAAATATTTTAAAATATAACTGAAATTGATTTTATCGCATATCGAATATCGCATTTTTTAACAAGGTATCGCATATCGCATTTTTCTTCAATATCGCACAGCCCTAATATATACATAAATATATAGACAAACATGTTCAGTAAAATTTTAATAAAAATTATTCAAAAATATATACTTGAATAAGACATGCAATACGACTTATTACAGAGACCATCAACAAGTATATAAAATTATTAAATTGTTACAAGAATGTGGACATGAAATATTAAAATATTACGCTAAAGTTTAGAAACAACACCAAGAAAAAACATTACATTACAACTGACTAAATATTTGGTCTAGCAAAAAGACACTGCAACAATATTACAGTAATATGAATACTGAAGTGCTCCAAGTTCAATTTCACTAGAACCGATAATTAAGATGCAATATGGCACTAGTTGTGTTTGCATGAAAACGAGAGAGCGCGAGTCTTCAGCGTCATACGATAGACATGAAAGTAGCTCTACAGCACCGCCATGGACAACAGTGAATATTAGGAAATATCTGACCGACTGACGAATCAGAATCAAGTGTTCCAGAGAGTTGTGTATTTAGACAAAATAATTACATTTAAATGTGTCAAAAGGCAGAAACTATGACAAAAAAAAGAATACTGCAGACACCTCACTGGCTGTAACAAAGCAGTGCCACATGCACCATGAAACAACAAATGCAATATGTAAAGCTCTTCAGCAAACAGCCCTAATTTGAGTCTTAATTACCTTTGACTGGCTCCAAGTACACTTAGGAGAGGCTCCCTACTGCCCAGAGTCCTCATTCTCCTTATTCAATAATAAACAAACATATGCACTCAAACCCAACCACATGCACACACACTCATTTAATACACTCCACAGCAAGTAGATTTAAGACACTCTCTCCATAGTTTCCTGTTTACTGCTGTTTACCACTCATTAGCTTTGGCGCTGGATGTTCGGATGCTCTCACAGGAAAGACTGGCTCTCTGTCGGACTGACTGTCTGTCAGTCTTTCATTTCATCTCCCTCGCTTTCTCTTTCCACTGTCTGGCTCACATGAGTCTGTCACAAATGGATACACAGACAGGATGGTCTACACAAGTGGCTGCCAGAAACACACAAAAGTAGTGAGAGAGAATAAGTGCTGATGTTAAGAGAAATGAACTTTTTTTCCATAGTGCCGCAAGAGCTGCGAGGTCAACAACTGCTGACTACTAATAACATCATAGACTGAAAGAGGACTGATTTATCTTGTGTGATGAAGGCCATTTAGTAGAAACATCTACTTCGTCCAAAGCAACACTGTACTTCGTACAGTGGCCACAATAAAAGTATTCGGAGACTTAAAGGATTAGTTCACTTCCAGAATAAAAATTTCCTAATAATCTACTCACCCCCATGCCATCCGAGATGTTCATGTCTTTCTTTCTTCAGTCACAAAGAAATTAAGGTTTTTGTGAAAAACATTCCATGATTTTTCTCCATATAATGGACTTCAATGGGGACCAACGGGTTGAAGGTCCAAATTGCCGTTTCAGCGCAGCTTCAAAAGTCTCTTCATGATCCCAGCCAAGGAATAAGGGTCTTATCTAGTGAAACAATATCATTTTCTTAAAGGGGTCACATGATGCAATTTCAAATTTTTCTTTCTCTTTGGAGTGTTACAAGCTGTTCATGCATAGATAAGATCCCTAAAGTTGCAAAGACTAAAGTCTCAAACCCAAAGAGATATTCTTTATAAAAATTAAGACTAGTTCACGCCCTCCTAAAATGCCTCGTTTAAACATGCCCCCACATGTCTATGTCACGATGTGGGAAGATTTGCATATCACCGCCCATATGTTCACGCAAAGAAGGTGTAACTTTTATTCTCGCTGTAGTCATTATAATCAGTAATTATGTCTCCACTGGATGCAACAAATGCCTCGTTTATCATGGGTTTTATTGTTTTTGACTTGTCACACTAGGACACGGCATCACAGTATGGTAAGGGGCGTAACATTTCCATCACACGCTTGAGGTATTCAGCCAATAATAACGCACTGGATAGCTGGCCAATCAGCGTACACCCCATTTTTCAGAACGATGAGCTTTGTAAAAATCGACGCATTTCAGAAAGGCGGGGCACAGAGGAGCAACAATGTACAATATGTGGAAAATAATCCAAAAAATGTACCTTAAACCGCATAAACACATTTCATTACACCAAATACACAACATAATGTTCTTTTTAGCAACGTCATATAACTGCTTAAAAAAAATAAATGTTTATATATTTTTTAACCACAAATGCTCATCTTGCACTAGCTCGACTTCACACATTACGTAATAACGTTGGAAAGGTCACGCGTGGCGTAGGCGGAAGCACCGACCTAGTGTTTACAAAGCGAACGTGCAAAGAAAGTCAAACACCTTTTACAAAAAAAAGGTGAAACAACAAATGTCAGTCGATTTTGAAATTGGAGGAGAAAATGAGATGGAGTTTTTTGCCCTACCCTACCTTTTTAAAAGCATACTAGTGAGTAGATGTGTATTTCTGTTCATTGTAATGATGTTTAATGTCCCCCGACAGCTTCTGTACTTTTTAGTACCATTTAGCCACTTGTTAGCAACCGTCTTTATAATACCCCAAACAAGAGTGGGGTATTACTTCTGTATGTCATAGAATAAAACGAGAAAATATCTTGAGTTTGTGTTAACTCATTTAACCAGAAACCCATTCAGTGACTTTGAAACGATGCAACCAGAAGTGCAAAAATGGCAACTCTTTTCAGGTTTTAGGACTCATTCCTTTTTTTCTGTTTTTGCAGCCAGGCGGTGTTGTTACGACATCTACCATGAATGTGTGCTAATGCTAACCTGCCAAACCTTAATCACTTGGTTTAGTTTGAAGCCTGAAGACAGAAGGCTAATCTGAAATCAGATCTTCTAGCATAAGGGGTCATTTAGATGCTTCTTTCTACTCTTTACCTATACTGTCAAGTTCATCTAACCCTTCGCTTCAAACATTTGAATCTAAACCTTTAAACCGTCTTTCTCTTGCACTCATTTGTTCACTCAATTCTGTCCCCTCTCTCTCTCTCTGTGTTGACAGTAATGATGAGCTATGTTCAGTCAGACTGGAGATGAGAGACACATCAATCTATCTCTTCTGACACACTTTACATTTGATTTGTTTTCACTAGGCCAGAGATCCACACCAAAGCTGCAGAAGGTATAAGAGACTCATCCGGCAACAGTGTTGGGGAAAGTTGCTTTTAAAAGTAATGCATTACAATATTGCGTTACTCCATAAAAAAAGTAACTAATTATGTTACTTAGTTACGTTTTATGGAAAGTAATGCGTTACGTTACTTTTCCGTTACTTTTTGAATCTGGACAGGGCTTGCTTGTTTGTTTTTAAAATAAAAAAATTATATTTTTGGCAAATATAAAAGCCTTTTCACACCAAAATTGAAATGAATAAGCCTCAGGCTGAAGGGAAAGTAAATTTACGTCCGTACAGTAGAATGCAGAAGAAGATATTTCAACACACTTCAGCAATAAACAAAGACACACAAATGTTTGTCTAGAACAGGGTAGGCAAGTTCGGTCCTAGAGAGCCGCAGTCCTGCAGAGTTCAGCTCCAACCCTGAAAAAAAAACTTGCCTGCCTATAGCCTTAGTAATCCTGAAGACATTGATTAGCTTGTTCATGTGTGTTTGATTAGGGCTGGAGCTGAACTCTGCAGGACTGTGGCTCTCTAGGACCGAACTTGCCTACCCCTGGTCTAGAGTAATTTTTGCTTATTAATACGGTTGAACTGGATCATTGAAGGAAGCAAAGACATTGGTTAATAGAATGGGATTAAATACATAAAGGATATTTGTGTTGTTTAACATTTAATTATTGCAGGTTTGAGTCATATTCTGAGTTGCATTATTTTTATTCATTTTGAGGAATACTGAATCGGTTTTGTTTTTTTTTTGTTTATTTTAGAACTACAGTAACATCTTCTGATATCTCTCAACATGGGGACAGGAGAGCTGTCAATCAATACATTTGAAAAAAAAGTAACTTGCGTTACTTATTTGAAAAAGTAACTACAAGATATTCTCTTGTAAATTAAAAAGTAATGCGTTACTTTACTAGTTACTTGAAAAAAGTAATCTGATTACAAAACTCGCGTTACTTGCAATGCGTTACCCCCAACACTGTCCGGCAACTGCTATGCTTTCATGCACCAGAAACCCCAACATATTCTCACTATCACCCAAAAAGGCCAGTAGACCTTCATGTTACCTAGAGATTAAAGAACACAGTCTTCAGATGCAAAATGTTCTCCTTTTATATTTCAAGAAGTGTGTTTGTGCCTGTGAGGTTTCATTGTACCACAGCTGTTGGTGCGCGTGTGTGTGTGTGTGGCCGCAGGCGGTGTGTTCTGCAGTAATGGGAACGGTGTTTGAGGCTGAGACTGTATTAACAGGATAATTGAGTTGCTCGATCAGGCGACGCCGAATTCTGTAAAGATTCGTAGAGTTGGGCAGACTAAACCGCCTCCGCCTTTCTTTTGTTCCACACAAAACTTTGATCCTGTATTAGCAAAGACCTCTCACAAACATAGAGGTTTTCACACTAAAATAATAAGGTTTACAACACTTACTACTCTACCTCTAAATGTAACCCCCTCAGAAACCAGCTGACATCAGTTGATTTCAAATGAAACATGATGTGGCCAGTTTATGAGCCTTTGAAACAGAGGGGTCCAGCACAAGAGACACATTAGACAGGTTTCATTGTATTAGTGATAACGCTTTGGAATACTAAAGACACTTTGGAATACTGAGGACATTTCGTAGCCAAAATCTATAAACCCACACATATTCACTCATCGAACTCATTTAAAATGAATCTGTAAAGCTTATACACCTACAAATTTTAAGGCCCCCCTACCCCCCATGGAAACAAAATCGAAGATAGCCATTTTGTTTGTCTTGAGCCAAAGATTCCAATGATACACCCGAGTCTACGACAAACGTCTAGGAGTTACGAGCAATTTAGCGTTTTTTGATCGCTGTAGTGACCCCTATTGGCCGATTGGGGTGAGTCTTTGCCAGTCTCTCCCCAAATTGAGCTGTACCATCTGTCCTAGTTTCAAGTCTCTAGGCCTTACAGTTTGGTCTGCACAATCAGTTTTAGGACAAAGGAATAATAACAATAAAAATACAATTCCATGGCATCGCATTATGGAAACAAAATTGTAAAATCAAATATATCTTTAAATGTTAGCAAGTGATTTTTCACATTAAATTCATGTTGTTTACATTTTTGTATCTGAAAATGTACGGACTGGCCTCATTCACTCCCATTCTAAGTGCCTTGCTGCATCCCAGATTTTTCCTTTAATGAAAAGGAGGGACAAGTCAAAATAGTTTTTGTGGTTATTAACAACATGGCACAGATGCAGAACTTGTACTGAACCCAGTGCTGAATTCCTTTAAGATAAAAATGGATTTCCCTAGCGGTGTGAACAGAACAGGATTACGCACTCAGATGAGGAGCGGCTCTGGTGTGAACGTGGCCGGTGAGACTTTACTAAGGGTTGATATAAACTATACCTTCTCTCCTTTTCTCTCTCTCTCTTTCTCCAGATGGTAATGTTCTCTTTCTCGTCCCTGTGCAGACTCAGCTCCTGTATGGAAGGAGATTTATGGGAGCCCTTCGTCTCAAAATCACCACTCTGAGTCCCCGCACACACAGGGGTGTGTGGGTGTGTTTGACGGCATATCTCAGTGCTGCAGCTTGTGTGTGTGTGTGTGTGTGTGTGTGTGTATACATTCTACCCTGCTGTGCATGTGCACACTCACTTTAAAACACACTCGTAACCACACAAAAACACACACACTGCAAACAAACAGGGGTGTATGGCAAATAAGTGTGTCACAGGCAGGAGGTTTGCATGTGTGTGTGCTCATCTGCAACCTGCTTGCTCTCTCATTTTCAATCTCAGCCCAATTAATTTAGCAGAATTAATCTCTCGCTGTGCACAGCCGTTCCTACCACACACACACACTCCTCCACACGACACAAGGCACAGTCAAACATGAAATAGTGTCTCATGCCACCATCCATCTGGCATCTTAACACACACACACACACACACACACATGCCCACACCAGGTTGACATTTGTAGATTGGGAGTGTGTGAGAGATGGGGGAATGATTTCCTCTCCTAATGAAGAACTTGCTGTGTTCTCGCGGGCGGAAAGCAAAGGGCGGAGGAGATGAGGACGTTTTTCAGACCCTCATTTTCACTTGATGTGTCTGATCACAAATATGTGGACGACGGATGGATGGATGGCTATACACTGGTTTTCGCTCAAAGTTCTACATGCTGATTGGTTCATGTTGCATCATCTTTATGATGTCATTGGTCAGAGTCAAAACTACAGGCCTCACACATTAAACCGTCCTTGCACATGTAACAGTTCTACAAAGAAATCATCTACCAAGAACATAAACGTAGGCCTAAAAGTAAATGTAAGCTAGAACAGAAGCTATTTGGTCATATGGAACAAGCAGCACAAACAAATTAGACAAGTTTCCAACAAAACATGAAGCATAATTGCAGGAACCACAGTTTCCTATAAGACTAAATGTCGAACTGAACAGGAGGTTACATGATTTTGTCCTGTTTATAAACTGGTATGGTGCCAAAACGGTGATGCACCAATTCTGGCCAATTCAATAGGTAGATATTATTTTCATATTAAGACCAAAAGATTATAAATGGCACACATTATAAATCAATAACATGTTGGCTACGTTCACACTGTCAGTTTTAGGGATTGACAACCGCATTTACTTACAGGTGTGAGTCTCGAAATGTCACGCTTCTCGAATGCGGTCTGTATGAACGGGCGTCAAGCCCGTATTCCAGACGAGTTACCATAGCAACAGTGACCAAAGTAATATCAAAGATGCGACATCCATAAAACTGAAAGTCTTATCACTTTCTGACACAACAAGAGTCCAAGTTCATCAGTTAAATCTTCATTAACCGACAGCAGCTTATATTTGAGTGGAGAGCAGAGCATTTGAGCTGCGCGCAGAACACAAAACTGACGGGAGTGGCTCCTAGTAAAGACTGGATCTAAAACTTTCAGATGACACACAGCTCATTTCTCCATCACTGTATAAGTTACTGAAACCACACATGAAAACACGCAACACACGGTAGACACGCGTTTGTGTGGCAGAGCAGCTTCCACTCGCACTGTATGATGTGACAGACAACTAGTTGTCCAGTCCTGTTCCATTCACACAAGCGCGTGTGTTCCGAGAATGCGGTTGTGAGTCCTGAAAATTTACAGGTGTGAGTTCGGTTACAGGATGCGTTTGTCACGACCGAAAATAACCGTACTGCGTGTGAATGTAACCGTATTAAGGACTCAAATACAGGACTGACAACCGTCTTCTGCTGCTGTGTGAACGTGGCCTTTTGTTTGCATTTTCCCTTTATAACAAACTAAAAACTTAACTAAATAGTGTTTGTTATAAATAGTGTATATGCTGTAAGATTATATACAGTACAATTGATGGATAAATAATGTTTTTATTTTAAAGTTAATACTGGTATGGTGCCAAAACGGTGATGCACCAATTCAATAGGTAGATATTATTTTCATATTAAGACCAAAAGATTATAAATGGCACACATTATAAATCAATAACATGTTGGCTATGTTCACACTGTCAGTTTTAGGGATTGACAACCGCATTTACTTACAGGTGTGAGTCTCGAAATGTCACGCTTCTCGAATGCGGTCTGTATGAACGGGCGTCAAGCCCGTATTCCAGACGAGTTACCATAGCAACAGTGACCAAAGTAATATCAAAGATGCGACATCCATAAAACTGAAAGTCTTATCACTTTCTGACACAACAAGAGTCCAAGTTCATCAGTTAAATCTTCATTAACCGACAGCAGCTTATATTTGAGTGGAGAGCAGAGCATTTGAGCTGCGCGCAGAACACAAAACTGACGGGAGTGGCTCCTAGTAAAGACTGGATCTAAAACTTTCAGATGACACACAGCTCATTTCTCCATCACTGTATAAGTTACTGAAACCACACATGAAAACACGCAACACACGGTAGACACGCGTTTGTGTGGCAGAGCAGCTTCCACTCGCACTGTATGATGTGACAGACAACTAGTTGTCCAGTCCTGTTCCATTCACACAAGCGCGTGTGTTCCGAGAATGCGGTTGTGAGTCCTGAAAATTTACAGGTGTGAGTTCGGTTACAGGATGCGTTTGTCACGACCGAAAATAACCGTACTGCGTGTGAATGTAACCGTATTAAGGACTCAAATACAGGACTGACAACCGTCTTCTGCTGCTGTGTGAACGTGGCCTTTTGTTTGCATTTTCCCTTTATAACAAACTAAAAACTTAACTAAATAGTGTTTGTTATAAATAGTGTATATGCTGTAAGATTATATACAGTACAATTGATGGATAAATAATGTTTTTATTTTAAAGTTAATTTGAACAATTATCTAAATCTTAAAATTTTTTGAAAAAAAATATCCAAAATCGAGTAATACATTACCATTCAAAAGTTTGGGTCTGTGATTTTTTTATATATAAATTCCTTTATTCAGCAAAAATGCATTCAAATGAGCAAAAGTGACAGTAAATGATTTTATATGGTTACAGTGATTTATATTATTTCAAATAAATGTTGTTCTTTTGAACTTTCTAGTCGTCAAAAAATGTATCCAAAAAAATTAAGCAGCACAACTGTTTTCAACATTGATAATCAAATGTTTTGAGCAGCAAATCAGCATTTTAGAATGATTTCTGAATGATCATGTGACACTGAAAAATGGAGCAGCTTTGACATCACAGGAATTCATTTTAAAATGTATTACAATAGGAAACCGTTATTTTTAAATTGCAAAAATATTTCATAATATTAAACTGAAACTGAAGCTTAGCCAAGTATGGTGTCCCATACTCGGAATTTCTGCTCTGCATTTAACCCGCACACACAGTAGTGAACACACACAGCATTTTTGCTGTGGCACACGGCGAGCAGTTGGGGGTTCAGTGCCTTGCTCAAGGGTCTCACCTCAGTCGTGGTATTGAAGGTGGAAGAGACTGCTGGTTATACAATTCCTGCCAGCACAGAGACTTGAACCCGCAACCTTTGGGTTACAAGTCTGACTCTCTAACCATTAGGCCACGACTGTTTTTATTGTATTTTTGATCAAATAAATACAGCCTTGGTGAACATAAGAGACTTTTTTCAAAAACATTTAAAAAATCTCTCCAACCCTAAACTTTTGAATGGTAGTGAATGAACTTATAGTATGAAATCATGATGACGACAAATAACCGTTATGATGCTGACATATTGTACATTCCTACAAAAACAAGGAGAAGAAATTAATCAAGTTATGCTAAAATCAGACTAATCTGCTGCCACATGGAACAAGTGGTTCTGGCTCAACGCAGCATTCTGCTGTTACGATTCCCTCTGCCAAGGGGGGCTGAGGGGGGCTGCATGGCACCCAGCTGTCCTGTCCAATGTAGTCACCATGCCAGCAGTTGCCCTGGTAACCCCAGCCAATGGCCCGCAACCACTCACTCACAGAGAAAGAAAGTAAGGAAAATGATGGAACCCCAAAAAAAGTAACTTAACTTTTGGCCAACACAAATGAGACAAATACAGAAAAAAGATAGGGGAATGGACTTATGACCCAATGCTGGATGAATTCAAACCAATCTTGCATATGAGCTCTTTATCTCTGAAGATCTTAAGCATTATCGCTGACCACTACACCACACAACTGACACATTTTAAAATGTTACTTTTACCTTAAAATTTAGAACCAAAAAAAAAAAAGAGAGAGACAATCAGAAATCAGGCCTCATGACCTTTTCCTCACAACCACCATAATTCTGGTCATCGCAGTGGAATGCAATGACAGGTCATTCAAAAACATCCCCCCCAAAAAAATATTATGATAATTCTCTGTACAATGGAGCAAATTTACACTGTCAAATCTATCACTTACACATACATAATCCACAAGCCACATTTTAAAAGTACAGAAGAATATTGGTATGAGGATCCAGTATAAATATATGGCTCAATAAATGTAATAATGCCACAATGTTACAAAAGAACATGAAGAATATTAATTATAAAATGTATATGTTCACAACAGCGTTTTTGTCTTTCTTGCTATGTCTGATGTTACAAATACAGGCTGCCCAATAAAATTATATTTAATAACGCATTTAAATATATATATATATATATATATTTCCTTTATAGAACTTATTTTTTATTTATGGTTACAATTATCATATCATTCTGGATGAAAATATTTAACCTGTGTCCCGTCAGGCTTTCAAGAAGGGTCCCGAGGCTTGATCCCACTAGAGATCACAGCGCTGCCTATATGTGCCATTCATCTTATTGTTTAGGCCTCTACAAAAATAAAAAGCATCTACAAGGATGTGTTTAGACGTGAAAAATATTATGAGCTTCCATCCTGCAATTTTACAAAACGACATGTTTTAATAGCTGATAAATGTTTAAACTACATAAACGGTGTAGAAGGCATGTTAGGTTTTTCAGAGATGAGTGGTTTCACCACACGTCGGATCCTAAACGCAGTAAGGACGGACCCGTTTAGCGTCAAATATGATGCTCGGAGCATCATGATTCATTCCAAATCAGCATCTCGGCCCACACGTTCTCTTTAAACACCTCCAGGCCTGTGTTTAGAAACAAAAGGGATGATGGAAAATAGATGCGCAGGTGAATGCAGAGATGAGATAAGCCAGGAAAGATGGGCGGGAAGCAAGCATGAAAGAGAGGAATTAAAGGAAAGCATTAGAGGAGAAACAAGAAAGAGCATTCCATCAGTAGGCTCGGAGGGGCATCACACAGCGCTTCATTTTTCCTCCCGACCTCACAACGACCCCGCTGCTGATGGGGTGAAGAGCAGGTGGAAAGAGAGAGAGAACGAGGGGGAAAACAGAGAGAGGTTTGAGGAATAGGGCTTTTAGGAAAAGCCGGCAGCATGCTGGTTAAAAATATCTCCGTGGCGATGCCACATGGTGCGTCTATGGTATCAGATGTTTACCAGCGGCCTCGCCCACATGCTCTTAAATACGGTGAAATGCAAGGAGGATAATGAGACGGGAGGATAACGCATCCGCTAAATCCCTTCCTTATATGTAAGGATTGTACTTTTTGGCCCTTTTTCGTTCTTTTTCACGCTAGCACAACCTCACGCGCATGCACCTTCGCATGCCCTCAGGGGCCGAGTGTGATTGAGAATGGGGGGTCTGCCATTGCCCTGCCGTTGAACCCTCTTCGTTCCTCCTGATGAAAACACACATGCTATGAAACCTCATCAGCAACGGCAGCACCTTGCAGCAGCACTCTCTGTTTTTGACCTCTCCTGCTGCGTACGGATACGTCACAATCGACACGCAGAGAGATCATTCCGCTGCTTATTCGGTCTGTACCTTTGTGTGTTCACAGTTTCTAAAGGGGACCAACACTCTGATGTGGCACCGCTGCACTATTAATCCAAATAAATCGAATCGCAAAAGGGCAATTATCAAATAGCATAGGCTGCGATTTAATTGAAATAAATATAAAGTGAAGCTTATCACTGTGTTCGTGAGCAGCTCATTATCCACCAGTGTTTGCAGCATCTCAAAGCAGAAAATGCTGCTTCAAACAAACTCATCTCTGCATCTGCTTGGAGTTTGGGTCACTTTAATGTGCATTTGGGAACGCAACACACACACCATCTTCCCATTCGTGAAATGAGAAGCACTTATCAACAAAAGAGTAGATTGGAGTTTTCCATCAAAAAAACGTTGTAAATGAAGACAAATATTAGTGTTGTAATTTTACAGTTGTAGTGTAAAACATTACTATTATACATAGTGATAATTCTTATTTTGATTTTACATTTTTATTTAGTAGTAGCTATTATTTAAACATTTAACATAAAAAAATCATTAAAAAAAAAAGTTTAATTAATTAAAATATATTTAAAAAATTCAGCTAGTTGCCAAATAACTTGATGTAGTAAAATAACTAATAAAAAAACTGAAATAAAAATAGAAGAAAAAAAATTACTTAAAATTTAAAAATTTTAAATGAAAATGGAAAATATTAAATTAAAATATATAATAGTATCTTGATACTAAAATAATTATCTTCATCCTCATTATTAATAGACTTATCATTATTTTTATTTTATAGCCATACTGATATATAATTACACAATTTTGACCACATTGTACAGCCTTACAAATAAACAAAGCAAACCTAGATTTTTTTTTTTTTTTGTAAAATCGTATTTTAAACTGGAATTTTAAGTAGGCCGACCATCACAGTGGTGTGGATGACAAAATGAGTGCAGTCCTGTCAACCCTGCACACTTAACTGACAGAAGACCATCTCAAAAGTACTTCATCCTTCGCCGTCGCTCCCCAGGGGAGCAAGTTACAGATGCTTCTGTGAAGTCATAACGGCGGTTTAAAGTGGACACGAGTGGCTGTGGCCTAATGATGCCTGTTTACGCCGCTGTCTTCCATCTGTAATGATTAGAGGAAGGATTGATGAGCCCTTGGGCCCTGCCACCGAGCCAATCAGACTACATGGATGCAACAAACACCCTACGGTGGCTTGGAAGGGACACAAGGACTTCGACCGTCAGATGACCCCTGAATCTGACCGCCAGGTGACCCCGGATACATGCAGGTCAGACGGAGGCCAAATACACGCAGCCTACTAATTTGAATGATCAGACTAACTGATCACCACTTGCATGTTTTTTTTTAAGGGACATTGTAGTGCTTTTAGGGGAAAGAAGCCCCATGCCACTGACCGCCAGACGACCCGCGTCGCGTTCCGGGTGAATTTGAGGGCACATGAATATTAATCGAAGTGTGTGAAAATTCTGAAGTACGTGGTGGGGAGCTATGAGGTGAAAACAATGTTATGGTACTTCTAAAAGTATCCAAAGAATCTAATCCAAAATCAAGCATAACTTACACTGGAAATGTATGGCTGGCATTCCAACAAGCCAACAAATCTAGGGATGCACAACATTAAAATTCTGCCCAAAACCCATAGCTCAATAATTCATACATTTACCAATAATTAATCTAATCAGTCTAATTAAAATTCTATTTAATTTATTATGCTAAAACTCAAAATAAAACACTAAAAATCAATAGTTTTAAATACTACAGGTACATTTAAGTATCAAAAATGTGATCAAATGATGATCATTTTAAGATTTGCTAAAGATTACAGTTATCAGTGTACCGTAATTTTTTATATGAACTTTTTTTTAAATTTGTACTTTTTAAAATTTTGTCATCTAAATCTTTACACATAAATGGAAAAATAGGTGCAATCAAAATTAAACAACCAATATATATATATATATATACTGCTTTGGGAAAACGCCCTGTAATTGACCGGTAGACGACCTCCATGTTGATCGGTAACGAGAGGTTAATCTTAGGTTAGCTACTTGCTAGCAATTTAAAAATTCTTATAATAGAAACAATCACTCTTTTCTTTAATAAACAGCTTTTTCAGGCTTTCCAACTGCACCCTGCGCATACATGTGAATTTTGAATCAACAAAAAAACACAAAAATAATCTCAAATTAACCAATTAACCCAATCAACCTAGTTGAGAAATAGGAGACTAGTATAATCTCACGAGTTGAAACACAAGACCTGTCCTTTGATGAAACACGCCGACCAACTGAACCATCTTCGTGGCTTCAGGGTCTTGAACACACCACTGATGTTGACCGAAATCTGACCTGATGTTGACCGAGAGATGAACCGAGGCCGCAGACTGACCCCTCTGTCACCATGGCCGCCAGCTGACCCCTGGAAAGGTCACAGAGATCACAGCCTGTGGTCAGATCAATGCTGGACACAAAGAGTCAGTGAGAAGAGTGAGAAAAGAAACATAGGGAGCGAATAAGAGAATGAAAGAGAAAAGGAAGACATGGGGCCAGAGGTCACTATCTAAGCTCTTCCTTTCTCCATTTTATCATCTTCTGTCCCTCCTTTTTCTCTTCTGCGCCCTCATTTTGAGTGACCTCTGACTTTGACGTGTGTTTCAGGGAACGCTTGGCTTGGCCTGACCATGAACGCATCCCAAACACTGCAAATAACACTATTCATAAGCACTATTGTATTCGCTGTAAATTCTAGCAGGTTCAGTATGATTAAAAAATGTTTGGAAACAGATTGCTTTGTTTTTGCTAAGCAAACATAAAGACCGTATTGAAGTTAAGTAAGTAATCAGCTAAAAGTAAAAAAGCTAACTCAGAGTAAATTGAGTAATAAATCTCAAGATAGTTTAATGCCCATTTCAGTTTATTTTACTCTAGGATGTTTATTAATGTTACCTAATATTTCCTAGTAAGATTACGGTATTCATTCATGCTATTTAACTTCGTTATATTTTGTACTGCAGACAAACACTATTATTCTCAGCGTGGATTTAATGTTCTATTTTAGGATATGGAGACTAAGGAAATATGTGCAATTGGTTTCCAACATTCCGTCAAGTAAACTAAATACATTTCTGAATCTAAATTACTGCTATTTTTAGACTTGTTTTAAGCCCAAAAAACAATCTGCCAATGGGGTAAGAAAAATTCATTACAGATCAATTTTAAAACAAAGAGGAGAACGTAAACTCTGGAACAGTCAGCCAGCCCATATTAGATCTGCTCCCATTACAGATTTGTACATCTTTAAAGCATTTCCCATTGCTTTTAATGTCCCTTGATGTTTAAATTGCACTTGATTTCTGTTGGTTTCTATTTACTTTTATTCTAGATTTTTTTTCTGTGATTTTATCTTTTTACCTTCTTATTCTTTTGTTTCTCTGAGTTGATGTTGTAAGGCACATTGGTCAGCTGTCGCTGTTTTAATGGTGCTATAAATGAACCAAACTTGAAACTTATTGAACTTGAAGCTTTCTGACTTTCACATCAGGCTTTACAGGGTTAGGGGTATTTTAAAATATTTTTGACTCACAATTTCTATACCTGATAAAATATTAGAGAGAATGTACATTTGTTATTAAAAATCTATCTCCTAAAAACCTATCTCACTGGTAGGTCTTTCAGGGTGTCTTGGGGAGGGGAGGTATCCAAAGCACATCAACTTGTCACTGGGGTTCCTCAGGGATCAGTTCTTGGACCCCTCCTCTTCTCCATATACACAACATCACTGGGTCCCATCATACAGGCACATGGCTTCTCCTACCATTGCTATGCTGATGACACACAGCTCTATCTTTCATTTCAACCAGATGATCCAACGGTAGCTGCACGGATCTCAGGCTGCCTGGCAGACATCTCGGCATGGATGAAAGAATATCACCTACAGCTCAACCTGGAAAAGACTGAGCAAGCCCATTGCATTTTAAGATTTTATCAATCTACTTGACTTTTCCAGGTACAGAATTTCCAAGTCTTGAGGTTGCGGGAGCCACAAGATTTGAACAGCTGAAAAATACAAATTGTTCAGCCAACTCTTTGTGAAGTGCAAATCATGCAAGCCAGGCTGTGGTTTTATCATCACCTGCAAATCTCTCTTGCTTCCCTTCCCTCCTTACCTCTCACTCTATGAGTACAGATCAATAAGTGTGATGGATTCAATAAAATTGTAGGTTGTGTCCATGGTTACGAGTGTTAACGGCTGCAAGAAATGCATGTACATTTCAGGGAACACTGATTGAATTAAAACTATTCTCTTTAATCAGTAGACTTGTCTGATAAATAGGTTATGAATGTATAACATTGCTTACCACAGTATTACTGTGGTTCATGTACAGTAAGTGTACCTTTTGGAAATGAGTATGCTCATGCTTTACAATGTTGTACACATTCCATATTCATTGTTTGTGACCTTAAAATAAGAGGAAGCTAAATCCACTGAGTTTAATACTGACAAATTAGACAAGATATAATGATATAATAAAGCAAAACAATATACAATGTCACGATCCCAATCTTGTGTTCCCCTGTCTTGTGTTTAGGACTTGTAGTGTGTTCACTTCCATTTGTTCAGTTCCTGTCCCTGTTTGCCTTGCCTTGACAATTCATTGACCACGCCCCTTTCCCTATGACAATGCTCCCCCAATCTACCTAAATGCGTCTATGTTCGCGCAAATTATTCATGATCCAGCCTCATCTACAGAAGAAGTGAGTACAATGTTTTGTAATGAATCTTTGCCAATCACCTTTCCTAATAATGTGCTAATTAGCAAGTTTCACAATGAATGCGGCTAAAGTAAACAGTCCCTCAGAGAGCAGCTCTGAAGAGAGGGGCGGGGTCAGCAGAGCTCATCAGAATCAGAATGAGCTTTATTGCCAGGTATGTTTACACATAGGAGGAATTTGTTTTCGTGACAGAAGCTTCCACAGTGTAACAGAATGACAGTGACGAACAAAAAACACAGATAATAAAAAATAAAAAAATAGAACAAGTAAATAAGGAATAAAAATATATAAATCGACAATTGTATGTGCAGGTATAATCATAATCATAATCAATCAATATTACAATAGACAGTTTTGTATGTACAGGTACTGTATATTATGTGCAAATTTGAGGTGTAGACTGAGTATGAGTGTTAGATAAATAAGTGTATGAGTGTATAAATAGTGTGTGTTCCACAGTTATTGTTAAGTGTTCATGAGATGGATGGCCTGAGGGAAGAAACTGTTCCTGTGTCTGGTCGTTCTGGTGCTCAGTGCTCTGTAGCGTCGACCAGATGGCAACAGTTCAAAGAGGGAGTGTGCTGGATGTGAGGGGTCCAGAGTGATTCTGCCGAATCATATCAACTTGTGGAAAATGGTCATCTGATGACCCCTTTAAACCCCTGTGATTGCCCTCCTTTGTCTAGTCTTGTTCTTTCATGACTGTTATGTGTTTAGTTCGCTCCTGTTCATGGTTTCTGTCATCCTGGTTCCTGTTCCTTCAATAAACTAATCTTCATTTGGATTCTCTTGCCTTTGTCTCTGATTTCCTCCAAGCGTGAAATACATAAAGAATTAACTGAATGTTTACCATGAATCCATAAAGAAGTCATTTTTCAGTCCAGTTTAACTGGAGTACTGGAGTGCCACTTCATTGCTTTAATTTGATTACAAATTAACTTTGACATTATGTAAACTGTATGTAATATGTATTTGAACAATATGTAAACTGTTCAAAATTAGTTTTTTATTCAGTTATTTAATGTAAGAATCAAATATGATACAATCAGCTGTTATCTACAAAGACATTTTAAGCATGGTCTAAGTGTATAAATAGTTTAAGGCCACTGCTGCAGTCTGTACCTCACAAGCAAATATGCCAAAAAAGGGTCACCAGATGATGTCATTGAGATACTGTAAGTTGCAAAGGAATAAAAGGGGATCTTTAGCAGTGTAAAGTTTTCTATAAGATTATAAACAGAATAACATTTTTATACATTCCGAGGGAGTCATTAGTCATCACACATGAAGAATAAGTTACATTCTTCATTAATGTATTCTGATTTCCAGAGGTGTAAAGTATTGGAGTAAATGTACTTAGTTACTGTACTTGAGTATCTTTTCGGGTACTTTGTAGTTGTACCGGTGATCAAAGATATTAGCAACTTTTACTCTTTACTCCACTACATTTCTGAATGAGTATCTGTACTCTTTACTCCACTACATTTGAAATGAGTGTTGCAGTTACAAATTACATTTTGCATGGACCTAGCTGGCAGTTTATTTCTGCTACAAAAGACGTGATACTGTCTGCTACAGGTCACTGCAAGTACTGCGTTTTGCCCTTACTCACCCAAACTTGTCAACAAGGCTACTTTATGTGAATGCGAGTTCCTTAGCAAGTATTTGTGAATCAGAGGTGTTTTATATATGAGATGAGGACATGACTGCAGCCGGCAATGAGGCCCAAACCAGCACATCCACTGCTAGAAGGCTTCGGCTTTTTAATTTGACTTAACATTATTTTATTTATCCATTATACTGAAGAGACCTTTTTGAAAGATATTGTTTTTTGTTTGTTTGTTTTGTTTTGTAATTTTGAGGTGTTCAGTTTTATTTTGGTTTTAGAAAATAAATGCGATTGCTCTCCTCACAAATAAACTCATTCTTGTTTTTGTTTCATGCTCTCTGTGCCTTGCCCTGGACTTTTATGTCACTTCCTGTCTCCCGTGGTGTTTGTAGTCAGTTTGTAGTCCGTTTGTTCATTGGTTCCCCTTGATTAGTCTCCCCAGGTGTGTCTTATCTTGTTCAGCTTGTTAGCCCCATGTGTATATATAGCCCTAGTTGTTCTTTAGTTCCTTGTGAGTTGTTGAATGTAATGGTTGTCTGTTTGCCAGTCAT
>NW_015505227.1:2712173-2729576 GCF_001515645.1 Sinocyclocheilus grahami
CGGCTTTTTAATTTGACTTAACATTATTTTATTTATCCATTATACTGAAGAGACCTTTTTGAAAGATATTGTTTTTTGTTTGTTTGTTTTGTTTTGTAATTTTGAGGTGTTCAGTTTTATTTTGGTTTTAGAAAATAAACGCGATTGCTCTCCTCACAAATAAACTCATTCTTGTTTTTGTTTCATGCTCTCTGTGCCTTGCCCTGGACTTCTATGTCACTTCCTGTCTCCCGTGGTGTTTGTAGTCAGTTTGTAGTCCGTTTGTTCATTGGTTCCCCTTGATTAGTCTCCCCAGGTGTGTCTTATCTTGTTCAGCTTGTTAGCCCCATGTGTATATATAGCCCTAGTTGTTCTTTAGTTCCTTGTGAGTTGTTGAATGTAATGGTTGTCTGTTTGCCAGTCATGCTGTTCTTTGTTCCCTTTGGGTTTTGCCTTATTGTTTGTTCTAGTTTTTCCATGAAATACCTGCACATAGATCCTTGCCTCTGCCTGTTTTCCGCAGCTTCTCCACAACGTTACAGTTTTTCACTAGCATCGTCTCTTTGACTAGTGCTTCTTTGAGCCTATATTTAGTATAAGTAAAATACTTAAGTACTGTTAAAATCAGATACTCTAAGACTTTTACTCAAGTTGTTTTGGAATTGGTGACTTGTAACGTGTAGTGGAGTAATTTTCACTGTAAGTTATCTGTACTTTTACTCAAGTATGGTTTTTAGGTACTCTTTACACCTCTGCTGATTTCTTATTAGCAGAATCTGGATTGACAACCATGTGTCACAAAACACTGGTATGAAAGATGTTTTTGATAATTTACCATTCTTTGCATCAGTTTCTAAAAGTTTTTGGAGAGAAAGGACAGAAGTAAGGAGTTATAATTTCATATCCCCACCCTTGCAGACGCTGCATGAGACAATATAAATATCACCCTCTGTTTGCGGATGGTGTGGCTGGTTTGTTTGAGTAATGAGGTAATTAACTCAATCACGACACTCGGACAGAAGATGAATTTTGGTAATGCTTCTCCTTTGTTCTCCACTCATTTCTGAGCAGGTCTTTTTCCTCTACATTAACCCGACATGCGCGCACACACACACACGCACACTCTTTCTCTCCCGGCATCTACTAATATGTGGAGTAAGAGGACGCAGCAATGCAAATGGGCCAGAGAGATGAGCCTCTTACTAAAGTGGAACTGCAACAGGGCAAAATAAGATACAACAGAGGCTGTTGCATGTGCTTACAAGGTCATCATGCTCTTGCTCAGTGGGGCAAAGTGCACTGTGCAACAGTCCAGGACTATATTTATCTCAAACACTGAGATAATGACAGGCTGTCAGGCTGTTTTCACAATTTGGTTGTTCTGAACCAGAATTCAGTTCCACTCCCATCCTTCAGCAGGTGTCTTTTCACATGGCACTTTTGGGTCTAAACCACATTAGGCTTGTTCACGGTCGGGAAAAAAGGTCCAAAAGCTGTTACAAAGGGAGTACCCTTTCAAAATACACCTTGCACCATATTTATGTATATTAGTACCTTAAAAGTATGTATTAGTAACTAAGTATACATAGTACATAAATGGGATATACAGTGCCTTGCGAAAGTATTCGTACCCCTTCGTTTTTTCATATTTTATATTGCTGCCTTAAGTTAAACTGTTTTAACTTAACTGTTTCTAACCCTAACCCTAACCCAATCTACAATCCATACACCATAATAAAAAAGCAAAAAACTGATTTGACATCTTTGCAAATTTATCGAAATCTAAAACTGACATACTTACATTGCATAAGTATTCATACCCTTAACGCAGTACAAGAACCTTTACAGCCTCAAGTCTTTTTGGGTATGATGTGACAAGCTTTGCACATTTGCCGTTGGCAAATTGCATTTGCCATTCTTCTCCTCACCTCTTCACCTCCCAAGCTCTGTCAGGTTGGATGGGGGGCCGACAGACTTTTTTTTAAGTTTCTTCAGAAATGTTTGAAGCCCAGGCTCTGGCTGGGCCACTCAATGGCATTCACAGAGTTGTCCATAAGCCACTCTTGCAAGCTGTGTGCTATAGGGTCACCATCTGCCCAGTCTGAGGTTCTGACTGCTCTGGACTAGGTTTTTATTAAGGCTTTCTGTATATTTTGGCACATTGAGCTTTGCTTCTACTCTGACGAGTCCCCCAGTCCCTTCCACTGAAAAACACCCCCCACAGCATGAGGCTGCTACCAGCACACTTTACTGTTCGGATGGTGCTCTGCAGGTGATGAGCAGTGCCTGCTTTCCTCCATACATTAAACTGCTTGAAACTGAGGTTCATCAGACCAGAGAGTCTTGTATCTCACAGTCTGAGAGTCCTTTAGATGTTTTTTGCAAAATCCAAGTTGGTTTTCATGTCTTCACAGAGTAGATGATTGTGTCTGGCCACACCGCCATAAAGCCCAGATCGGTGGAGTGTTGCATTAATGTTTGTCCTTCTGTACGTTTCTCCCATTTCCAAATATGACCATGAAGCTCAACTAAAGTGACCATTGGTCACCACTCTAATCAAGGCCCTTCTCCATCGCCAGGAGGCCATCAGCTCTGGGAAGAGTCCTGGTTGTTCCAAACTTCATCCATTAAGGATAAGGCTACATGTTTCTGTGAACCTTCAATGCAGCAGAATTTTTTCTGAACTCTTCCTCAGATCGGTGTCTTGACACAATCCAGTCTCTGAGCTCTACAGTTGGTTCTCTCGACCTCAGGACTTGGTTTTTGCACTGATATGCATTTTCAGCTGTTAGACCTTTTATTGAGAGGTGTGTGCCTTTCCAAACCATACTCAATTGAATTTGCCACAAGTTGATCCATTCAAAGTGCAGTAACATCTACAAGCGATATTGGAATACTCCTGAGCTAAATTTCGCATGTCCCATTCAACTACTTATACAACATAATTCTTTTTTATTTTTAATAAATTTGTAAAGTACACAAATCTTTTTTTTTTGCTTTGTCATTATGGAGTGTAGACTGATGTGGGAGGGAAACTATTTAAAGAAGTTTAACATAAGGCAACATCATAACAAAAAAATTAAAAAATGAAGGGGTACTAATACTTTCACAAGGCACCTATCAGTACCTTTTGAAAGGGTGCTACCAAGGTGACAGCTTTTGTACCTTTTTTTCTGAGGGTGTGCCATCGAACTGAGCACCACAGCAGCTGTTTATCATTGCTAGGAGACGATTCAGAAGGAAAATGTCAGATTCACTGGGTTAAGTATTTGTCCTTGATTTAATACAAACAATGTATGCAAGCAGAATGTCTCATACATTTATCTGTCATGAATGAGATAATCAAATAAAAATTAATGTGTTCCTAGTTGATGCAATGTTGGTTGAAACACATCTTACCCCTGAAAATGATTTTTCCAAATCCAGTGGTCAAATGTTGTGTGGCCTCTCAGTTCTCTGTGTAATTACAGCCCCCTGTAATTAGGACTGGTCTTTGTGTGAATGTGCACAAAACTGGAAGACTCTCTGAATGTATATAAGCGGTAGGATATTTTAGAAAGGAACAATTAAAAGATGAAAAAGAGGAAATAGGGGGAATCAATAAATTATGAACAATTTGTGTATAATGGTGAATAATAAGTAATCATGTAATCAATAAAAAAGTAACTGTAGTCTGATTACAGGTATTTTCAAATGCAATTTAATCTATTTACAAATAGCCTCCTTGATTTTTGGAATCCGATTACGTAATCCAGATTACATGTAATCAGCTACTACCCAGCTCTGCTTAAAAATATATATATATATTGAAGTGTTTGAGTATATATGAGGCATTTCCAAGTGTTCCGAGGAACCACATTGTGCCTAACCATCTTATCACATTTTCACAGTGACCGCAAAAACTACAACTCCCAGGATGCACCACTCGCGTACGTACACAGGCACGTTGGGTCGGAATTGGCGGGTTGAGTGGAGCGATCGTGTAGCTAGCTAGCGTTACCTTTTGCCGGGCCATCCAAAGAACCTCGGTAAAACAATAGCAAACTCTTTCTCCAGTCGACAGATTTCAAACGTTTGTCGACAGTTAAAGCCGGTCTAGCTGCACTGAGCCACCTAATTCGGTGTTATTTCGCCCTTAATTCGGTAATTCACAGGTAAGTGGCGCTGCGTGTGCAGACTGAAAACAACTAGCTACAGGATTGACTTGTGTTTGTAGGTTATGTGATTCTTCATATATATATATATATATATATATATATATATATATACTCTTAACAGGCAGATGTGTTGAGTGCTTTAAGCAACACACTGCTCTTTAATAATATTCCAGTTGTATTTGAGAAATTGTTGGTAGGTTTCTAATCGGATCCAGGTCAACATGGAGAAGCGGCGGCCACGCTTCTGCAACATTATCCTGCAGGCTAGTCGGTGTCTCGCGCAGACTGAAAACAACTAGCTACAGGATTGACTTGTGTTTGTAGGTTATGTGATTCTTCATATATATATATATACTCTTAACAGGCAGATGTGTTGAGTGCTTTAAGCAACACACTGCTCTTTAATAATATCCCAGTTGTATTTGAGAAATTGTTGGTAGGTTTCTAATCGGATCCAGGTCAACATGGAGAAGCGGCGGCCACGCTTCTGCAACATTATCCTGCAGGCTAGTCGGTGTCTCGCATTTAACGCCCATTTTAGGGTTGTAAAGTTCAAATCAACGTGCATAGGAACTTTTTAATGCATGTATTTATCGCACAGCATAAATGTTGTTGATGTCATTGCGCCTTTTGGACCCACAATCGTGCGCGCGAATGTGTCGGTCCAGCCCACCGTTTTAGCGCGAGACAGAAACGCCTTCCTCGTGCATCAGGGACTCGGGAGGACCGTTTTAAAGGGGTCATATGATGCGATTTCAAGTTTTCCTTTCTCTTTGTAGTGCTACAAGCTGATTCTGCATAGATAAGATCACTGAAGTTGCAAAGACTAAAGTCTCAAAACCAAAGAGATATTCTTTATCAAAGTTAAGACTCTGCCACGCCCCCCTAAAACGGCTCGTTCTAACACACCCCCACATATCTACCTCACTATGTGGAAATATTTGCATAATGTGCAGGCAAAGAAAGAAGGCGTGGTTTCCGTAACAGCAGTTAGTGTTGAAGCAGCCATCTCAGGGAGACGCTGTGTGTTTCTAGGCGAAAGCAATGTACGCGGTGTTTTCGGTTGTAACGCCTACCACGCATTACATTTGAGATGTAACACCTCGCCTCAGTGGCTCGTGCTTGCTGCTGCAGCAGGGGAAACGGCTCGAACAATCTGACGGGGCGCTTGCACGTCGCCGGAAGAAGTTACATCCAATGAGGTGTGATGGTCTGAAAACACAGTTTTAGTATTAGAATAATTGCGTTAATGCGATTTAATTAAGAAAATATATTAGGGTTTGTTCTGGTTTTTATGCCCTTTTTTAGGTGACACATCTGGCGAGTGTTTGCTAACAGGCCTGTAAAAGCAAAACACGCGAGAGTTGTATTTCTGTTAAAGCATCTACTAAACAAAACAAAAAAACGGGGGTAAACATAAAACTAAAACATGTTTAAAAAAAAATCAAAAATTTGACAAGAAATTAACCCTTACGGAATGAACTATAGTTTTACTACAAATAAAACCACAAAAGCATGGTTACTACACTTTTACTATAATAAAACCATGGTTAGTTTTCGTAAGGGAATTTCGATTTACTCAACAAACTGTTACTGTGTGTATTTTTTTTATTCATTATGATTTTTACCTCATAGCAATTTCAAGTACATTTTCCCCTAAATCCCATGCAAATAAAAAATCTAATTCATAACTGTAAAACAACAGATGTTGGTCAAAAACGAGGCGTCCCATTTTGATGCCCCCTTCAAATTAAATTAGAGAAGTGAATTTATATACATAGAAAGCATATTAAATGTAAGTTGTGTTCTTTAATGTTAATAATGTTTTCTTTGTGAAATTAAAATGTCAAAATATGGGTAAAATATTGTTCTATCATCATTCAACATAATGCATATATAGGTGTAAAAATTAAGCAACATATTTATTCTGGCCTGAACTTATTAAAACATAAAAAGAATTAGCAGTCATACAAAAAAAATTTAATTTTTTTTTAATTATTAAAAACTTCTTGCTGACATTGGTCAAACCTAGTGGTTAGAAGGATAGTGGTAAAGATTGGTAAATATTTAAAATTACAATTAATTAGTATTTTGGGGGCTGCACTGTGATCCTTAAATAGTTTATTTTAAAATGATCTAATGATTCTTGTTCTAAACATGCCTGACAAGACTTTTGGTATATAAACTATTGTTACACTGAATGACAATTTAGTAAATCATGGTAAAAATACATGATAGACAATACATTTTTACCATGATTTACAAAGAAATTAAACAAGACGCATTCTAATGACAGGGGAAAAAAATTACAACGGTGTTAAACTTTATTGTTTTGATCATAGACTGTAAAAAAACATGGACGTAGTGTCCGTGACGTCACTCGTAGGGTTCAGAAGAGCATTTTTGAAGCCTAAAGTGGGCAGAGCCGACCTCGCCATCTTGGCAGCGCGTCACCGTGCATCACTCCCGGATAATCGAAAATGGGCAAAAAGGCGGGACGTGGGTGAAGCTGGGGCGCTAGTTGCTGAAACACGCCCGTCTATATTGACAGCAGTGCTGCCGTGCAAAGACAAAACACCATAACTTCGTTTTTGGTTGAAATGAGTTATTGATAATTTTGGGACATATATGACCTCCTTTATCATGTGTATAAGTATCTTGGAGAAAAGCCCAGGAGAAACCAAGGCAGAACACAGTATCATCAGTTACCGATCTTTGACTTTGTTTTAGATTGCTCAAATTAAGTTACGGTGCTCTGCATCTGTTTAGCCTTTCGTCAGTATTACTGTGCCAGCCTGGAGTTATACGGTATTCTGCCTTTTTTTTTTTTACTGTACATTAAAGTCTGCGCTTTTAAATTACGGTGTGACTTGTGTACTTTCATACTTCTGTCGGCAATTCTTTAGACAAACAAATTAGATAGATCACGATCTAACAAACTGATCCATATAACAAAGCAATGTAAACAAGCAACGACTAGGTAACTTGGCAACAATAATTAATCGTAAATAATCTTTAAAGTTTTTTTTTTATTTTTTATAATGCAGATGCCAGCTCTCAGTCTAGGGCTGCCCACTTCTGCACGTGTGAGGAGTCGAATGCCATGATGGTGTATCACATAAAATCAGTTACTGTACTCAATTAAATCCGTTTCATACCTTTTCTTGCAACTCGATAAAAAACATTGCAATGAACGTCATCGGAGATGTTTAATTCACAATCATTCTGAGCGTTATTCCTGCTGGCGTTCACATCAATCCACAAGTCGTTTCTCATAGGTTAAGCTGTTTTCATTCAGTTCGATGTAAAAACAGTAGGCTAAGTATGTCTTGCATCCTTTAATATTAGCGAACATTGCAAATAAATTGGTTGCAAAACGGTATCCACTCAAGTTTAACTTTTTGTCTGGTTGTTACAGTCAGAAAATTTTTTTTATTACATTACTGTATGTTATAGCCTAGCCAATGATCACTAGATTTTATATAGATGTTACTATATTGATTCTGTAAATGGTGATCAGCACCCAAATATTGTATATAATGTGGAAGCTACTGCCTCTTGCCTTGGCGTGACATCTCACTTTTTGCAGACAGTGCAAATGCAGAGTACCTACAATAACTTCAAAATAGCGGTAAAAATCAAGTTTGAGATCATTTTCATTAAAACATCTAATTGCCAGATTTCCAGTGTCCTACCCATAATAAATTTTTTCTGGACAAATAAAAATCTTTAAAGCCATTTTTCTAAGTTTCACAGTCTAGTGAGTTTCACACTCTGGAGCGGAGCGGCAGTCCACCTGTCACTCAAGTGGCCACACCCTTAATTATGCAGAACTTTAAGGCTTAATATAATTTAAACGGATGAATTATTAAAAAAAGTCACCCCCCTCACAGTTGTCATGAAGGGCAATATTACCTATATAGACCAAAAGTGCTTTTTGTATTGGGCTGTAAACATTTTTTTTCTGCTGTAAAGTTGGGCATTTTAATATGGGGAGTCTATGGGATTGACTCCCTTTTGGAGCCAGCCTCTAGAGGCCAGTCGATGAATTACAGTTTTAGTCACTTCCGTATTGGCTTCAAGCGAGAGACCGGGAGGTTGCCGCATGCTTTTGATGCATGAAACCCCTTTTTGTCGGTCACCCACATGCAAATTTTTTATAAAATCGTTCAATGATATCTGTCACCACTGAGGATAATAGAAATGACAAAAAAATAAACACCAAAATTATTAATGAGAATCAGTGGGAAATGTGTTTAAATATTCATGAAAATAACATCACAATGCACACACACAAAAAACACTTAATGGTCTTAAAAATAGTTTACACAACATATTTGTAGTGTGACCTGGGCACGTTATTGTGCGATTCACCGAAATACACCATGTCGCACACCATGAAATGCTGTATTTGTAGAACTGTTATCCACAGTGCGGTGTAATTTTATTTCCTGCCTTGTGTTGTTCTTTCCCTGATATCACCTGACCCCCATCCCCTCTAATCCACACTTTCACTCTGTTCAGTACGATTGACGCTGACAAGGAACCGGAAGGTTCCACAGAGCCTCCGCCCCATCGACGAGCATGAGCGAACTAACAGACACAGCTAGTGATGCTCCCAGCGTCACCGCAGGTGTCTCACAACTTTCTCCTTCACTACTGTTTTGCTTTCAAATGTTTATGGGAGAGGATTTTTTTTCTCTCTAGACCAGGGGTGGCGAACTCCAGTCCTGGAGAGCCTCAGCCCTGCAGAGTTCAGCTCCAACCCCAATTAAAACTCACCTGCCTGTAGCTTTCTAGTAACCCTTCAGAACTTGATTAGCTCATTCAGGTGTGTTTGAATAGGGTTGAAGCAAAACTCTCCAGGGCTGCGGTTCTCCAGGACCGACGTTCGCCACCCCTGCTCTAGACATTCAGATCACCTTAACGTTTCTGTCTTATAAACAAGCCTTGAAATTACTTCTATTGAATCACGGGTTGTTGTCTGTTTTCATGACCATTGTTTCATCTGCCATGTGATCCATCGTCTGTCATTGACTAATAGAGCTGCTGCTTCAGGTGATTTATAAGGTCAAAGGTTTGGTTCTGGTCTGCTGCACAAAAAAGACAAGAAATTTGGGTAACTTTGCACTAAGGTCTCATTTATTTGTGACATTTTTAAAATCTGGTTAATGACCAGCTGTATTCTAACTGGCAAGTTGTGTCTGTTAACATTAGTTAATGCACTATGAACTAACTGACTGAACTAACATTAACAAAGCTTAATAATAAAAATAAATAAATGCTGTGAAAGTATTGTTTTTAGTTAGTTCATAGTTAATGCATTAACTAATGTTCACAAATGAGACATAGTTGTAATTTTTTTCCTAAACTGATGTGTACGCTATATTATCGTCTTTTATGGTCTATTAGTAGTTAAGCATTTGTTCTCTACACTAGCTGTGGTAATTTCAATCATGAAATGTATGTTAATATTACATATAACTGCCACATACCACTATAATGCCAAAATTAATGCTGAAATAGTTTAATGATGACATTTGCATAAAATTACTGAACTTTTTTTCACACAGTATACACTTCCATTCAAGAGTTTGGGGTTTAAAGAAATAAATATTTTTATTCAGAAAGGATGCATTAAATTGATCAGACGTGACAGTAAAGACTTGTAATGTTGAAGATTTCTTTTTCTAATTATTATTTTTTTTAACTAAAAAATCTTGAAAAAAGTATCACACTTTCCACAACAATATTAAGCAGCACACCTTTTTTCAACATTGTAATAAGAAATGTTTCTTGCGCAACGAATCAGAATGATTTCTGAAGGATCATGTGACACTGAAGACTGGCTGCTGAAAATTCAGCTTTGATCACAGGAGTAAATTACATTTCAAAATATGAAGAGTTTGGTCCCAAAACGCGATAAATGGCATTTTTGAAAAAATGGAGTTTCCGCCAAAATCAGTATTGTATCTGGTCGGTTTTGAAAAGTCAGTTTTTAATTTTACGCAAAATGCGATATCCGCCGAGTTATTCTGTCATGTTTTCTCCCTTTTTCTCCAAACCGCGACAAACGCCAGTCTCCCTTTTCTGCAGAATGCGATATATCCACTCAACCAATCACAGCGCACCATTCCACACACTGTAAACAGTAACAGCCAATCACAGCGCACCACTCCACGCACTCTAGACCGTAATGGCGGCACTTTAAATACACCCGGCATCCTAGTTTTCCTCATCTATTTTGTACTTTGTGATCGACAAACAAACAAAAAAATTAGGGCTGCACGATAAATCGCATGCAATTGTCATGCATTGCGTAGCTTGTCAGTGTAAGTGTTTTTATTAATGCCATTTTGTTAATACAGCGTAGGCTATAGCACTAGTCAACTAAATGAATGTTACATGGCAAAGATGAATGCAAATTTGGAAGTTGAATGTAAGGGAAATGTAATTTTGGAATTTCTGTGGTTTAATGTGATATTGTTGTTCATGTATATTCATGATGAAATTTTATTTTATTGTTGTAATTCATTTATAGCATTAACAAGATGACCCGTTAAATTCATTTTGGGAGCGATGACTGATTGACTGTATTTTTAGTCCAGTGCCTGTATATAAGATTAGTATTTACCAAGTTCAGAGGCTGTCATATGTGGATCAACTTACTATGTTATGTATTTTCAACAGTATTAATATGAAAAATAACTTTTACGTGTCATGGCTGTATTGCATTTTAGGGGAAAAATAATAATATTTTATAAAATCTTTGAAAATCAAAATCTGGATTAGAATTTTTTATGTTATTATAACCTAAAGATGCTATGTGAAAGTTTGAAACAGAAAATAGTGGTTTTCATCTTGCCACTTTCTTGGTAAAGAAAACACATTTTTACTCAAATTAATCAAAATGGATTTATAGCGTTTTGGAACCAAACTCTTCATATATTAAAACAGAAAACACTTATTTAAAATTGTTACTGTATTTTGATCAAATGAAGTCAGCCTTGGTGAGCATAAGAGACTTCTTTTGGTAGTGTATACTTTATAAATTTATATAAAAAATCTTTGTAAACAGAAGCAGTGTGTGTTATGCATTGACAAGCCTGTCCGAGCACATTAATCATTGGTTGATGCTTGATGCCAACATCTAATTGATTGGTCTGTTGAAAAGTTTAGCATCAAGTGGTTATGTTTCTTGTTCAAACTGATATCTGATCTGCTTGGAATATGATACTAATATTGTGATCATGCTGATTCTTAAGAAGTGCTTGTTTGAACAGCTTAAGGTACGATTGGTACACGATTATGTAATTCAGATGCTTGCACTTGTTGATAGTTCTCTCAAAAATATTTTTTTTTGCCTCATTTTCTCGCTCTCATGTCTTTCCAAACCTATGTAACTTTGCTTCTTCTGTGGAGTTGGAAAACATTTGACGCATTATTTGAATTATCTTTTACCTAAGTCAGGTTTGGAACATGAGAGTGAGTAATTGATGACAGAGTTTTTATTTTGGAGTGAACTGTCCCTTTAAGGACGATGAAACTGAAACCTTGATTTTGATGTCCTTTTTGAATGAATTTTAGTTTTGTAGTTTCTGACCTTGTTCTCAAAAGCAAGAATTTATCACTAAGCGCTGTGGGTTTTACACAGCAGTCAAAATGTCTCTCGAGTTTCGACACATTGCTCTTTATAGCAAAAAGATGTGTGAAGATTTGTCAACAGTTATCACTGTTTGTGTTTGTTCTGCTCAGCCCCATAGTGTCTAGTGTTTCAACCTGCTTCATTTTTTAACTGTTTGAATACTGAAAGATGTGATTTTTCCATAGAAAAGACTGACCCTTTTCCTCTTTACTGCCCTCTTTCTCCACAGACAGCAAGCTGGCAGCCACAGCTGGAAAGAAGCAGAACAAGAAGAAGGTGGAGGAGGTGGTGGTAGAAGAGGAAGAGGAAGAATATGTGGTGGAGAAGGTTCTGGACAGACGGGTGGTGAAGGGCAGAGTGGAGTTCTTTCTTAAGTGGAAGGGCTTCTCAGAGTAAGTAACTAATATCAGCAAGATTTCCACTAAAATGTATTTGTATAAGGCAAGATGCTTGATTCCTAACAAATGTGTTGACCATTTTGTCATTATATAAAGAACTCCGGGAGAATCAATGGTTTGCTAATAAATATATAGCCTATGTTTGGTTTTGGTTGGGTGGTCCAGCCCTTCTCCAATAAAAAAGATGGTATTCAAATGATTGAGAATATATTCCCTTTTCCTTAGAGAAGACAACACATGGGAACCACAGGACAACCTGTGACAGAGTTTTTATTTTGGAGTGAACTGTCCCTTTAAGGACGATGAAACTGAAACCTTGATTTTGATGTCCTTTTTGAATGAATTTTAGTTTTGTAGTTTCTGACCTTGTTCTCAAAAGCAAGAATTTATCACTAAGCGCTGTGGGTTTTACACAGCAGTCAAAATGTCTCTCGAGTTTCGACACATTGCTCTTTATAGCAAAAAGATGTGTGAAGATTTGTCAACAGTTATCACTGTTTGTGTTTGTTCTGCTCAGCCCCATAGTGTCTAGTGTTTCAACCTGCTTCTTTTTTTAACTGTTTGAATACTGAAAGATGTGATTTTTCCATAGAAAAGACTGACCCTTTTTTTCTTTACTGCCCTCTTTCTCCACAGACAGCAAGCTGGCAGCCACAGCTGGAAAGAAGCAGAACAAGAAGAAGGTGGAGGAGGTGGTGGTAGAAGAGGAAGAGGAAGAATATGTGGTGGAGAAGGTTCTGGACAGACGGGTGGTGAAGGGCAGAGTGGAGTTCTTTCTTAAGTGGAAGGGCTTCTCAGAGTAAGTAACTAATATCAGCAAGATTTCCACTAAAATGTATTTGTATAAGGCAAGATGCTTGATTCCTAACAAATGTGTTGACCATTTTGTCATTATATAAAGAACTCCGGGAGAATCAATGGTTTGCTAATAAATATATAGCCTATGTTTGGTTTTGGTTGGGTGGTCCAGCCCTTCTCCAATAAAAAAGATGGTATTCAAATGATTGAGAATATATTCCCTTTTCCTTAGAGAAGACAACACATGGGAACCACAGGACAACCTGGACTGTCCTGATCTCATTGCACAATACCTGCAAAAACATAAGTTAAATGAAAAGAAAGATTCTATTGGAAAGAGGAAAGGAGAATCTGACACAGATGGTGGGGAAGACAGCCGGCCCAAAAAGAGGAAAGATGAGGTTAGTTTTAATAATTCCCATAGATGATTTTTGGTATAAAAACTGGCACATGCGTAAGTTTTATATTTTATAAAACGTTTTATAATTAAATTTTTTTTTTGAGGTTTTCTTTCTGTATCTTGCTTAACATAAGACTGAGCACATACTTACTATATTTATGCATTTGCCAGGCACTTTTAGGTGTTTGTTCCGTTTCGGGCATTTTATGTCCCAGGTGTTAAATTTTATTAAACTACGATGCCAACAACCTTTTTTTGTAATATGCAGATGTTTTTATTTTGCTCTCATCAGTTATATTTGCACCGTTTCAAATACCTTTTATGAGAAATGTGATGCATTAAGAAAAAAAGAGGAATACAGGGTTTCTGTGGGTCTTAAAGTCTTAATTCACCCTCTCACAGATTAAGGCCTTAAAAGGTCTTAACTTCAAAAAGTCATGGCATTAAATGTTGCATGCATTGTAAAAAATGGATACAGGGTTTAAAGTTCTCCGACACCGTGCCGGATCGCTGTAAAGTGAAACGTCACCAGGCCGTTGACACCCTCTGCAGGTATTTATTATAATACATAATGTACTTAAGTTGGTTATGTTCATATTATGCATAGGCATATTACATTGTGTATTTTAACAGTGTTGTTCAATAAAACCATGTAATTACTTGGTTTTGATATTTTATTTGAGCCTATTATTATTATTGCCTCATCGTTAGTTTATATATAAATAGTCATACTTAAGCATGGTTTTCACTTAGGTTTATTTGTGTTACTAAAAATATCAGATTACTCAATTGTCAAAATAATCAGTAGATTACTTGATTACCAAAATAATCATTAGTTACAGCCCTAGATTAGTTAAAATATTTCAAAATACAACTGCATTGTTTTACTTTTTGTAATTAAAAGACAAATATTTTGTCATTGAAAATGTCTTAAAATAGTATTAAAATATAATAGTTGAACCAAGTGAACCACTTGGTACTTAGTGAACAAAGTATCTGTATTTTGTCTCCTCTCGTGAGCATTGTCACACCCCTAGTGTCGATAAGCGGTGATATAGCTCATAATTTTCCAAGTGTATGATATAGCTTTCATTCTTCAGGTCAACCATATGTTCATGAAAAAAAAATCAGTTTGAATAAGGAAAGCAATAACTTTGCCATAGTATCCTTTCAAATGTTAAAGTTGCCACAGTCTTTGCATGTGCTGCACCCGCCCCCCGGAAAAAAGTTCAGGCTCAGGATTTTTTTTTGCTTTAACCCCTGTGGATATCGTCCTCATTTTTATTTTCTGATACAATTATATAAACATCCTTAAATCAAGATACATTTACTTGAGCTCCATTCCAAATGTAAAATAAAGTCTTGGAAAAAGTTTACAAAATTGAGTTTATGCTTAAAACAGGAACGAATATTTCTCACTGGGTATGAAACCTTTTTTTTACAGTGTGATCAGAAGGTACCATAAAAGTTATTTTCATACTCTAGTACTCTATTTGGGAGCAGATGTATTCAAGCTTTAAACTTTTTTTTTTTTTTGTAAAATTTATTAAAAAGTAATGGAGATCTTATGCTAAAATTGTGAAACCATTATTTAATTTTATGTATTAGCCTTAGCAGGACAATCTTAGTGCCACCTTGTTGCTTCCTTGACCTAACAACCATAGAGGTGGAGAATACTATCCCTGTGAAAACTAAAATTTAAAAAGTTGATTAAAACCTCACATAAATTAAGACATGCTTATCAGAAGAAAAATGTTGGTGTTTTCTCAGACTAATAAGAAGTTATTTTTTTTTACTGCATGTGAATAATAAAATACTGATGTAGTTTCTTTGTTTTGCAGCAAGACAAGCCGAGGGGCTTTGCACGGGGATTAGAGCCAGAGCGCATCATTGGAGCCACAGATTCCAGCGGCGAGCTCATGTTTCTAATGAAATGGTATGTAAAGATTAAGATTTAAAGGATCAGTTCACTTCCAGAATAAAACATTTCCTGATAATTTACTCACTCCCATGTCATTCAAGATGTTCATGTCTTTCTTTGTTCAGTCGAAAAGAAATTTAGGTTTTTGAGGAAAACATTCAAGGATTTTTCTCCATATTCAATGGCGACCAACGGGGTGAAGGTCCAAATTGCAGCTTCAAAGAGCTCTGCAAGATCCCAGCCGAAGGTATAAGGGTCTTGGCTAGCGAAATGATCTGTCTTTTTCTAAAAAATAAATAAATAAATAAAAATGTATGTGCTTTTTAACCACAAATGCACTAGCTCTTCGATGCGCGTCAGCAATGCCACACATTACGTAATCATGTTGTAAAGGTCACGCGCTGTTAGCTCTTCGTCTGTGTACTCCTGTTCAAAAAGATAGGGTAGGGCGAAAAACTCCGTCTCATTTTCTCCTCCAACTTCAAAATCGTCCGACATCGTTGTTTTACCTTTTTTTTTTTTGGAAAGGGCGTTTGACTTCCTTTGCACGTTCGCTTTGTGAACACTGGGTTGGTACTTCCGCCTATGTCACGCGTGATCTTTCCAACATGACTACGCAATGCATGAAGTCGAGCTTTGTGGTTAAATAGGTTTTTTTGTGGGTTTTTATTTTTTAAGAAAATGACTGATAATTTCGCTAGATAAGACCCTTATTCCTCAGCTGGGATCATGCTGAGCCTTTTGAAACTGCACTGAAACTGCAATTTGGACCTTCAGCCCGTTGGCCACCACTGAAGTCCATTTTATGCAGAAAAATCCTAGAATTAATTTATTTTTGACTGAAGAAAGACAGACATGAATCTTGAATGACATGGGTGAGTAAAGTATCAGGACATTTTTATTCTAAAAAAGTGAACTAATCTTTTAAAAGTGAAGTGTGTAATATCTAGTGTCATGAAAATAATGAACACTCCCTAATATTGATCAGATCCTGAACTCATGCCGTTTAGAAGCCAGAGTTGCTGTTTTAGATTAGGCTGGATGCTCACACAAACAAAGCAGGGTTTTGTTGGCATTTTTAGCATAATTAAAGGGTTAGTTCACCCAAAAATTATAATATATTATAATAATTACTATAATATATTATAATAATTACTCACCCTCGTGTTGTTCCAAACCCGTAAGACCTTCGTTCATTTTCGGAACACAATTTAAGATATTTTTGATGAAATCTGAGGGCTCTCTGACCCTCCCATAGACAGCAAGGTAACTATCACGTTCAAGGTCAAGAAAACAAAAATAACGACTTTATTCCACATTTTAGTCTCTACTTGCACAGACTTGTGGACGCGCGTTCACGTCAGCATCACGCCGGATCTGGGTCAGCGCCGGCCCCGCCACACGCTCATGTCATGATACTGTCGTAAACACGCAGTAGAGACAAAAATGTGGAATAAAGTCATTATTTTAGTTTTCTTTGCGCAAAAAAGTATTCTCGTAGCTTCGTAACTTTACAGTTTAACCACTGATGTCACAAGGACTACTTTGTCGATCATCTTGGTACTTTTCTGGACCTTGAACGTGGTAGTTACCTTGCTGTCTATGGGAGGGTCAGAGAGCCCTCAGATTTCATCAAAAATATCTTAAATTGTGTTCCGAAGATGAACAAAGGTCTTACGGGTTTGGAACAACACGAGGGTGAGTAATTAATGAGAGAATTTTCATTTTTGGGTGTACTAACCCTTTAACCTACGATTAGTAACTAAACTGAGATAGACAAGGTTTTTTTTATTTTTTTATTTTTTTGCTTTTACTGTAGCACACTTCACCTTTAAAACATTTGTTATTTTTGTATTTTAATTCTTGTGTACATATTTATACTGACAACTCTGGCAACCAGTTTAGTTTTCATCATCAATCTAGATTATGAAACTTGCATACCTCTGTTTTAGATGCCTCTGTTTTAACCCCTTCTTCTAAGTTGGGGTAAATTATTTTAAGTGCTTGTACTTAAAGAGGTCATATGATGCGATTTCAAGTTTTCCTTTCTCTTTGGAGTGTTACAAGCTGATTGTGCATAGATAAGATCCCTGAAGTTGCAAAGA
>NW_015505227.1:2730297-2749673 GCF_001515645.1 Sinocyclocheilus grahami
AGGAAAAGCACTTTATTTGGCCTTCCAGAAGTAGATGCATTTAGGAATCTTTAAGATTACTTACAACAGAACAGCAATGCATTTTATGGACGACCGTTTCGTGAACCTAGGAGAGGAGGTAATTCTGACTTTGCTATGACAATCTGGCGCTTCTGAATCAGCGACTGTTTTGTTATTAGTTTAAGTATTTGCTATTGACTGTTCAAATGCAGAGTTTTGCGCATTGTGTGTGTGTGTGTGTGTGTGTGTGTGTGTGTGTGTGCGCGCGCGCGCGAGTGAGCGAGAGAGTGCGCTAGAGAGAGTGAGACACATCACAGTGGAGTCAGCTGTCTTAACCGTGGCTTGTGTATTGCAGACACATATTCATCACGGTGTCTGTCACCAGACTCTGTTCCCCTTTCAGGCTCTGTCTTTACATTTATTTTGAAAGCTGAAGCTCGCGATTATGGTAAGGGGTGTTATATTTCCGACGAGTGCTTGCGGTGTTCGGCTAATCACAATGCACTGGGTCAGCTGGCCAATCAGAGCAGACTGCGCTTGTCGGAAGGAGGGACTTTGTAGAAAACGAAGCGTTTGAGAGAGGCGGGGCATAGAGGACCTAAAATAATGTACAGTATTTGAAAAATAATGTGTTTTTTGAACATTAAAGCATGTCAACATATTCTGTTACACCAAATACACCAAATACACCAAATAATGATCTTTAAAAAAAAAAAAAGCATTATATGAAAATTAATTTTAAAAAATTCACCCAAAAATGAAATTTTGCTCAAAGTTTACTGTAGAAGAATTGTTCTTTATTGGAACAGATTTGAGGAAATTTAGCATTACATCACTTGCCAACAGGGGATATGGACTTTTTCCACTGGAGGAAATGTTATTATGGATTTTGGACTCCATAATAATTATGCTTCTAGTCAGTATTTGCTCACTAGTCAGATAAAGTAAAGATGGCGCCGACGCTGATGGCTGCCTCCGTGGCGTGCTCCGCAGTTGTTTTTATGTTTTTGTTAGTTTGTCCTGTCTTTAGTTATATCCCTGCAAGCAGTTTCACCAGAGACGAATTGCTGGACATTCGGAAGTACACACCACCCGATATTTCACCGTTTCTTTTCTCAACAAGACCAGATGAAACATCTAAATTATCTAAGCTAACAGAGTGTGTTAAAAATGTAAAAGATTGGATGACCAATAATTTTCTCCTATTAAATTCGGATAAGACAGAGATATTACTTATTGGACCAAAAGACAGTACACCGAATCTCGTGGATTACAATTTGCAACTAGACGGATGTACGGTTACTTCCTCTACAGTCAAAAATCTGGGTGTTATATTAGATAGCAACTTGTCTTTTGAAAATCATATTTCCCATGTTACAAAAACAGCATTCTTCCATCTTAGAAACATTGCCAAGTTACGAAACATGATACCCGTTTCTGATGCAGAAAAGCTAGTTCATGCATTCATGACCTCTAGACTGGACTACTGTAATGCACTGCTAGCTGGTTGTCCTGCATCTTCAATAAACAGACACAGGAACAGTTTCTTCCCTCAGGCCATCCATCTCATGAACACTTAACAATAACTGTGGAACACACACTATTTATTCACTCATACACTTATTTATCTAACGCACATACTCAGTCTACACCTCAAATTTGCACATAATATTCAGTACCTGTACATACAAAAACTGTCTATTGTAATATACCTGCACATACAACTGTCAATTTATATAGTTTTATTCCTTATTTACTTAATGTTTTTATTATCTGTGTTTTTTGTTCTGTCACTGTCATTGTTACACTGTGGAAGCTTCTGTCACGAAAACAAATTCCTCCTATGTGTAAACATACTTGGCAGTAAAGCTCATTCTGATTCTGATTCTGATTTTAGCCAGAAGCGGCGGTTTGAAGTCAAGATGCTTTGATGGATTTGTTTCTTACAAACACAAGCTTTTCACTTCACAAGACGTTAATTGATGGACTGGAGTCCATTTAGTTTTTGAATGAATATTTCATTTTTGAGTTAACTGTTCCTTTAATCATTCTCCCCCTCTGCCTATTCTCTACAGGAAAAACTCTGACGAGGCAGATCTTGTTCCAGCCAAAGAGGCCAATGTGAAGTGCCCGCAGGTGGTCATCTCATTCTATGAAGAGCGACTAACATGGCACTCTTACCCTTCTGAGGAAGAAGAGAAGAAGGATGATAAGAACTAGGCCTGTGAGGGAGAACGAGAGAGGTGGCAAGTCAGAGGCAGTGTTAGACTAGTTTGGGATGGGGTGGGGGGTATTTAGGATATGGGCAGTTCAAAGATGGGGAATCAGACACCCAAAAAACTCCTTTACTCTCAATGCCATAAAACTTGGACTCAAAATATATTCAGAGCAAGATATGCAGACGTGGAGTCATCTTTAGTGGGCAAAAGTGAATGTTAGTCAGAATACTGACCACCGTAAGAAACACAGGATTACTGTATTTCCTCAATGCTTCTCTTTCTGTTGGATTATGGGAAATGGGCTATATATATGCTGCAGTAGTTGCTCAGTCATTCCCAGCTAATAAAAAGGTGGCCAACGTTTGATGAGGTATATACTAAATGCAGTGGATCCTGTGTGCACATCCTCGTACCTTCTATATTTTTCTGATAAGAGATTTGAGTCATTTCAGTCTAAATCAGAACGTGTCACTGTAATGTGCTGCCCTAAGTTAAAACACAAAGTACACAACACTTAAAACTGTAAAAAAAAAAAAAAAAGTAAATTTTGAGTGCAGTGATTAATTTGATATCGGAGCAGTTTGTTCAAATCTCAGTTTTGAGTGTGTGTAGTAACGGTGTTTTGTCTTTGTTAGGTGGTATGACCTAATTTCTTAAGCCTTCTTTTTCTTTTCTATCTCATTTGTCCAGACGTCATTTAAGTCATTTGTTGTGTAAATGCATTTGTCAAAGCTGTTGTCGCCTTATTAGTGAGCAAATTGCTGTGTATTGCAATCTTGCCGTTTTAGCAGCATTTCTCCATTTGTATTCACCATGTACACAGTATTCTCATCTTTAATTTGTTCACCATTTGAGGATATATATTGCGTATGGTTATATTCTCTTCTTTTGGGGGGGGGGGGGTAAGTAATTATTTCTAGTTGGCTTAGTAAACTGCATTTCCCATAATCTCATATAAACCTTTTTTATTTTTAATTATTAGATGTCAGATGTTTTTTATCTGTTGCATTACTGTGTGAAGAGGATATATGCTCTTTAGATTCCAGCTTCTCAGACTGATCTTTCAAGTTTTATAGACTGATCAAGGTATGCCAGGCCAGGCTAATAAATACTTCAGAAAACATAGAGGAAAAGTTTGACACTTTGCTGTATTACCCTCTTCTTCGGCGGTGCTCAAGGAGTAGAATGTACTACACTGCTTCATTGCATCTTTTTATCATAAACCTATATGTGTAGTGAAGGTGAAAAATCTTGCTAACATTACCATGCTACAGATCAGGTCTTTTAGTACCTCCTTTGCACCAGCATAAACTTGTTAGTACTGACAATGTTAAAATATCTTCAAAAAGTTTTTTAATTGGTTAAAGTAGTGCTTGGATCACTGGATTACTGTTTTTTGCAAAATATGGTATTGATAGTGGCATATATACACTTTTGCTGTGTACTAGAGACTGAAGTACTATTAGTTGTACACAATCAGTAATGGGACTGCATGATTTTCCTTTCGATTGTCTTTTAAGTGTACTGTTCTCAAAGCATGTTATTTTCTTTCATGTTCACGTTTTCAATGGTTATTTGTTCATTAAAATAAACCTTTTTTTATTAATTCTGTTTTATGATTAAAGTTATTTTTACAAGAAATTAGGTTTAATTTTCATAGTAAGGTCTTGTGTTACAAAAAAGAAGCTGAAAATTGTGGACAATAAATATTTTAATTGAAACAAGAACCAAGAACACAAATTCACTGCAAAATGTTTAACACAAGGTACATGATTGAATATAAAAAAAGTTTACATTATTTACAAAGTATTTTAAAACATGAAATCAAATACAGAACTGGTATTTTAAACATTTCGTCAGTGAGTTACAGTAACGTAATCTCTAATAAGACACTCATGCACAAAGACAAATCAAAACACGGTGAGTCAAAAATCCTTTTTCTTACAACCCTGCTATTTAGTGAATGTAAATCCTGCTCAAAATTAAGCTCACATTATGAAGGTGTTCCCTATAATGAGATGGCAAACCAACACTTTTATTATACCAGTAAGCAGTAGTTCAAATGCATTAAACCTTTGTTTCAGTGCTTGGATTCCAAGCATAATTTACCATTTGCTGATCTAACATGGGATTATTTTGGTTTTCTGATTTTTTTGGGAACAATTTCAGTTACTCCTTTTTTCAGTTACTCCCCGTTTTGTTTTTAAAGTGGACATGAAACCCCCCCGTATTGTGATGTATATGAGTGAAATGGCTTCCTTAATGAGTTTTTCCCCCTCTCTGTGAAATAAAAAAAAATTATTTGCTGCTGTGCCTTGTTTACATGTGAAATGTACAACAGCGTTGAGTGCTTTCTCTGGCTAGACTAGGCCTTACACACAAACTGAGGTTTAGCTGTCCATTACAGTAGGTTTTTAAGAGTACATCAACACCTTTAGCTTAAAAGATAAAAAAAAACTCAAGATATGGCCCTTTAATATCAAAACTTTGTGGAACCTAAAGTTCGGTCAAGTTGTATTATATGCCTACATAGTATAATACATTATCAAGGGTGATCACTTGGGTAAAAATAATACCCTATTTGGAGCAATTTCCCATTGAACTGTGGAAAACCAGCAGGTGGACTTCAGAGCACAGAGCATTTTTCCTGAGGCTTGTCATAGCATGAGTCCTCCATCTCACTTCTTGTGTTTTTGTCTCTTGCTAAGTTTGCGTCTGGGGTGTGAATCTGATCTGCGTTGTGATGTTACAGGTCTGGTGCTGTCTTGCTGCAAAGTAAAGTTGTTGTCAGAGTACAGCAGTCCCTGTTCCTCCCTTAGTCTCTCATAAACCTCTTGATACAAGCTATTAAGATGCTGCTTCATCTCCCTGATGGAGCGCAAGATCTCAGACTTTTCCCTGAGCAGTTTGGCCCGGAGGCATCGCAGGCTATCCACACTACCCCCCAATCCCAGCAGGACATCTAGCTTCCTTCGACGACAGTTCTGAGCAGCCATTTTGTTTTTACCCCTGCGGCGAATGTCTCTGATAAGCGTAAGCTGAGTCTCATTGAGATGATATTTGGCTAGCAAGCGACTGAACTCATCGACGGGTAAGTTTATGATGTGTTCATTGGAGAACGGGAGATTCAGCAAACGTGCATGCTTCTCATCTCGGCAGGACAGATGCTCCAGCACCTTGTTTTTCGGCGACTCATCGGAAAGATCTTTTGGAGGTTTCTTCCGGCTTTGAGGTTGGTTGTAGGTATGATCGTGTCCGATGTGCTCGAGCCAAGGAAGGCGATGGAACTGTCTGGCTTCCAAAAAGCTTGACTGACACATCTTGCTTTGTTCTGGCATGTACTCACCCACAGCTTCATCCTCTTCTTTGATATTGGTGTAACCCACAGCACCTTCCTCGGGCATCAAACTAGGGGTTGGGCTGGACAGTGAAAAAGAGCATGAAGAAGATGATGAGGAACTGGAAGATTCAGATCCACTAGGAGAGGCAGGGCTTTGACTGTAGTACAAGGATAAACCAGAGTCAGAATCTGCTGGGTTTTGATCTTCAGACTGTGCCTGGCTAAGTTCTACCAGGGCCAAATCCATTAAACCAATCTCATCAAGCATGGCTTCCTCCAGCAGAGGATCTATAGGGCTTGGCAGGCTAGTGCCAGCAGTCAGGAGGAGGTCTATGATATCCGAGTCTTCAAAAGCTTCAGCATTAGTTGAATTGTCCAAATTGATGTTTGGCATGGAGTGGTTGTTAATGCAACACGTCTCTTCCATGGTGACGCTGCTTTGTGCTTCAGTGGATCTTGGCAGAGTGGCTTGGTGAAGGCTAACATCCTGGTGAATAAAGTTTTCCATTGATCCAGTATTTCTGTCTGAATCACTGATATTGAAGGAAGAATCGGCTATTGTTTCGGCTGTATCCATGTCCTGTAAAGATAAGAGGAGTCAAATAAAGTTCTCTGACTGCCAGGTCGAAAAACATAAAACATGTGACCTGCTCCATATTTGACCAAGAAACACATTTTGAGTAGTCAATGAAAAAGTGTGTCTTTAATGATATGTTTTTACTCCAAACCGCTGTGAAGAATAATAATTTAAATGGTGGCTGGCGAATTTATTCATATATTGCATAAATCTATCTATATATTTACGACCTTCTCTCTATATACGTACATCTCTATCTTTTTTTTTCAAGCCGACTAACGAGCTGTGAACACTTGACATCTTTTCTTTGGTAAATAAGACATCATGTGACATGTTGTTCACCAGCGGGTTTGTTGAGGTATTTTCTGTGGTTAAAACACTAATCGGGCGATTACTTAAGAGACAAAACATTTCAATAAGTTGTAGTGTTTATTTCAACATATCTTCTAATGTTATTTTGTGCGATTACAAGTAGTAAAGAGTAAGAGGATTGTTTTGCGCACTCCGTGTTGCTGTTTGAACTGAGGCGGCTACAGCGATCTTTCACGTCATATTAAAGAGCGTCTAAACGGCATTTAAGTTTTGAATTTTGTTGTAAAATGGGGTGCATGTCAAGCGTCACCTGACCAAACTGGAAAATGCATCCGCTTGTCGGAGAAAGTGTTAACAGCAGCATGAACTGATGGCGATTTTCAAAGAGACATTAATAGACATTGCTGAATCGAACAGTTGAACTGAATTGAATTGAGATGTTCAAGATTGAAACAAAAATGTTCTGTCGGCGAAGAATAATTTTTCTCCAAACTGCATGCTTATAATAATCCCTATAGAAAAAATTGTCAGCAGTCTGATCCAGGAACACCATGTTGCCCGTCAGTACAGGTCAAATGTGCCATAGGGCCAAATTTGCAGACTGTTCTATACCACACTAACAAACAGCCTGGCTCAGAAATAGCCCTGTGGATCATGTGCATGGAAACCTGTCAAATCTGATCTGGTCTGCACATGTGGCGACTTGACAAATGCATAGCAACTGTTTCGAAGTACAGGGTCCTAACTCAAGGGGAATTCAGGTTCAGTAACTTCTATACTGTGTGCAGCCTCTTATTCTGTTACAAAGCTCACTGGAGGAACAGAAAATAAAAAGCATCCATTTGAAATTTCCCTAGCTGTCCCACTGAGTTGATGCATGTGCATAGAAAGCAAAAGAAAGAGGCTTGATGCTTCTCACAAATGCCAATGTTGTGGGCGCACATCCAGGCAGACGCTCACAGTCACACTAAATAGTCTGCTGGACACTGTGCATATGCTGGCAGTCTGCTGTGGGTCATGTGACAAACCAGCTTAACACTACAAAGGAACAGTTCACCCAAAAATTTTTATTTTACTCACCCTCAGGCCATCCAAAATGTAGATGAGTTTTTTTTTTTTTTTATCAGAAAAGATTTGGAGAAATTCAGCATCACATCGCTTACTCACCAATGGATCCTCTGCAATGAATGGGTGCCGTCAGAATGAGAGTTCAAACAACTGATAAAAACATTACAATGATACACAAGTAATCCACACGACTCCAGTCCATCAATTAATGTCTTGTGAAGTGAAAATATAACTAAAATATGAGTCCTTAATCCATAATATTATACTTTCCCCATTGACAAAGTCATCTTGTCTGAATCAAGAGAGAAATATGCACAAATCAAGCACCATTTACAAGTACAAAACAGTTCTAAACAAATATGTCGGTGTATTTTAATGTGAGAGGACAACAGAAGATGGACTTTTTCACTAGAGGAACCATTATTATAGAATATGGATTGGTATTTTAGCTGGAAGCAATGCTTTTAAGTTAAAACGCCTAATGATGGATTTGTTTCTTACAAACATACAATTTTTTTATTTCACAAGACATTAATTGATGGACTGGAGTGGTGTTGGTTATTGTGATGATTATTGTAATGTTTCTATCAGCTGTTTGGACTCTCATTCTGACGGCACCCATTCACTACAAAAGATCCACTAGTGAGCAAGTGGTGTGATGCTGAATTTCTCCAAAACTGCTCTGATGAAGAAAAACTCATCTCCATCTTGGATGGCTTTTGGGTGAGTACATTATCAGCAAATTATCGATTTTGGGTGAACTATTCACTTTGTCACTCAAGTGTTTTATATGCTCTCACAGTTTTTCAATAAATCATATGGGTTTAACAAATATTACCCTAGATATAAGATTTATAAGATTTTTGACTTTTATTTTGGAGCGTTGCTACTTATTCTTGAGTCCGTAAATCATTAGCTGCTGTTGTGTTTACAATATGGAAACTTGTATAACATGCTAGTATACAGGCCAGCGATCATATGTTAGCCCCATTACCCAGAATACTCTGGGTCTCATGAACCTCTCACGGTCAGTAGGACAAAAAACAACATGCAACACTTAAGTAACACATGGAGAGGAAACCCAGCCAAGCTGAAGTATCAGATGTTTGAAGTTGCTTAATACTCAGCTGTGCCTCAGGGCAAAGACAGGGATACTTATGTTTTTCCAACTAAATAACAAACCCGTTTTCATATCCGGACCAGACATTTTTGGTATACAGCCAGTGCTGTTTTTGGTGTGTTTACAGAATTGCAATTAGTAAAATGATTATATATATATATATATATATATGATTAAGCTACTTATATATTATTTTGTAAGTGTGTTAACTTATTTCCAGGTAATTTTGCAACTCTCTGTCGAGTATGTTGTATCAGCTGATAACCTAATAAGATTCACAGATGAAAACACTTCCTTATTTTGTAGGGCACAAGTTAATGGGAAATCATGCACCATAAGGAAATATAGCCATAGTTGAAAGATCAATAAAGTCAGATGTTACAATTGTTTTTCTTCTTATTCTTCTGTTCAAGCACATTTCTGTGCACTATGAAAAACAAATATAGAGTTAAGAGGTTTGTTGTGCTGCACAAGTAAATACACAAGTTACTTTTATAAATATTTTTACTCTACTGTTCAAAATTTGGGGTCTTTAGGATTTTTGTATGTTTTTCACAACATGCTCACCAAGGCTGCATTTATTTGATCAAAAGATTCTATAAAAACAGCAACCGTGAAATATTACAATTTAAAAAGGTTTTCTTTTTGAATATATTTTCAAATGTAATTCATTCCTGTGATGGCAAAGCTAAAAATGTACTCCAGTCGTGATACATATTTTTCAAGATTTTTTTTGATAAATATTAATTTCTTTAAAATAAATCTTACCCCATCTGACCCCAAACCTTGGAATGGTAGTGTATATGAAAAAATATATTCTCCAAACATTTTCTTTTCTTTGCTTTTATTCATCTTATGGCTTTTTAAAAATAAGCACTACAATGAGAGTCAAATATCCTTGCATGGAGGTCATTGACATAAATAGGAAAATCTTTTTGAAGTTTTCCCTAGCTTCACTGCTTACCTCTTTAAGGAGATCATCATCGTCTGGATGGTTGAGGCTTCTTGACATGAGCCCTAAAGCTCCGAGGGTTTGATCCTCAGCTACATCATAACCCACTTCTCCTCCATTTCCCAACCTCATGCTTAGCTCTGAGGGTTCCTCCACATCTTCAAGTCCTCCACCTTCCTCAAGGAGACCCACTTGAGCTGGAATGGAGACTCCATTTTCAGGCTCCCCGTGGACCAACCAGGCTTCCAACTCCGCCGCTGGAACCTGCAGGTGGTCTAGGGAGCGAACCCAATTCAGAAGCCTGCGAGCTGTGAAGAACCCATCTAGATCTGCGGTTTTTGGGTGCAGGTTATATCCATCCAAGATGTTTTGAAGATTGTGGAATTGAGTCTGAGTTAGAGCTGAATTTGGGCCCAGAATGATTTCACTAAAAGGGGGCAGGTAGGGATCCACGTCCACACGCATCCCAGCCAGACTGAGAAGAATAGCTACTTGGATCAGGCCCTCCGTGAGGTACTTCTTCAGGTCCGGCATGGCCCAAACCACTGCCAAGAGCAACAAATGAGCCTAGTCAGTCTCAAATGCAATGTGAGCGCGTTTGTGTATCCAGAATTTCTAGACTTCTTTCTCCATGAAGAAAACTTCAGTTTTTGATTTTTTTTAGTTCATAGAAAAAAAAACCACTGAAAAATCCTGAAACAGAAGAGAAGAACGATATAAGGATTTAAGATTCACACATTCCCAGTTAATGTATAATGCTTAGACAAACCCTTCTTTTGTATTCAGTCATATTTGTTTAAATAATTTGTTATTAAAAAAATGAGAGATGGTTTATTGTAAATAGAAATTATATTTAAGTTATAAAGGTTAACGAGCGACACCATGGTTTACTGAGCACTATAATATTTTCAAAAGTAAAAAAAACTAATATTATTAAATTATGTTGTACAAGAAAAGCCTATTTAAGTCTTTCTACTTCAGAATTTCACATTTAATTTGTTTTTTTTATTGCGAAGTTTACTAGCAATTTCAGAGTGAAAATTGTTTTTTTCAGTGCCAAAAGGCGAAACATCATTGTATAGCCTATAATTATATGTGTTCCTTTTTTTTTTATTGTAAGAAACAAAAACCAGCACTGCATTATGATAACATAAAAGGAAAATGGAGAAAAGGAAAGGAAAAACAAAAACAACAAGAGCAATCAGTAAGAAAAATATCAGCATAAACCTTAAGAAACGTATTGTTCTTATTGTTATCAGTGAGTTTAAGAGATTTAACAATAAGTGAGATCTCAGCAAGAAAGACATCAAACCTAAGCGAATCTTTTTCCTGGCTTCTGATTGGTCATTACAGCGTTCCAGCTGTGAGGTGAACACCTGTTCACTTTGAAATAGCACAACGCTGCATAGAACAACGTGTTATTTCACGTGCTATATTCTCTTAATTACATTACAGAATAAAATGTAATTTAAAAATGTACTTTTATTTTAAAATGTAATGACCCTTAGGGGGAAAAAAGCAGTGATGCACTCGAGGCTGTTCTGTATTGTGAATGCAGTTTCTTTTTTTAGTTCAAGCATAGGCAGCAAAACATTGGCAGCTGTCAACATTTCAAACATAAGTGAACCATTTCACGGTGGACACGCGAAACTTCTAGAATGCTCTGTTGAATGTCTTGAACGCATCAGCACTGAAGATCATAAACTTGCAATCATCAGCGCGTGACACTCCCGCTGACCCACTTAGGCTCATAACCGGGCAACAGGCGACTGGGTCACCCCATGGTGTAGTCAAAACGTTTCTCGTGAAATAAACACTAGTGTTTCAGGACGGCTAGAGTTGAGGTTTCTTCAGAAAAATAAGTAATAAAATATTGCAAGACATGCTTCTTTCCTTTCATATCTCATTCTGGTAACGATCAGCGATGCAACACATATTTACAGTTAGTTAGCGCGCGGCACAAGCTTTTAGAATAGAAAGATCGTTACACCGATAAACTACAACTTGCCTTGAGCATTGTGATATTAGATTCATAACAGTTCGTAATATCTGATGTTTAGATTTGTGCTATGGATAAGTTAGTCAATAAAACATTAGCCTACTTTGTAGTCCCTGGACAGACTTGAGAGCGGGCTACTCCTCTTGGATGATCTGAATCACTCAGCTTCACATGCTCTATAATAGTGTGCGAGTGTATTTATATGGCAGAAGTAAGCGGTGGACAGTAATGGTCTCCTCCCCACAGGAAGTGATGAGACTTTCGGTTTCTTTCTGCAAGAGGGCGCAAGCTCGCGCCCCAGTTGTCACTGTTTGGAAGAGACTGCTGGTTTTTCCAATAACACATCATATGTGTTTTCTAGAGCGGTCGTGTTTATCTTTGGACCATGAAACAAAAGCCACGGAATAACAGACAGGAATAAAATTATACTAATAGGTACTCTGATTTTTATTGATTTGTTTACCTACACGTGCATATATTGGATGATGGCAAATTATGCAATGTGCGGTAATATTTAAAGTGATAGTTCACCCATAAATTAAAATTCATCATTACGCCCATCACTTGCTCCAAACCTGTATAAGTTCATTTGAACACAAATGAACAGTGTTGGGGAAAGGTATTTTTAAAAGTAATGCATTACAATATTGCGTTACTCCATAAATAAGTAACTAATTACGTTACCTAGTTACTTTTTATGGAAAGTAATGCGTTACGTTACTTTTGCGTTACTTTTTAAATCTGGACAGGGCTTGCTTGTTTGTTTTTAAAATAAAAAAGTTCTATTTTTGGCAAATATAAAAGCCCTTTCACACCAAAAGTGAAATGAATACGCCTCAGGCTGAAGGGAAAGTACATTTACGTCCGTACAGTAAAATGCAGAAGAAGAAATGTCAACACACTTCAGCAATAAACAAAGACACACAAATGTTTGTCTAGAGTAATTTGTGCTTATTAGTACGGTTGAACTGGATCATCGACGGTCAGAAGCAAATAGAATGGGATTAAATACATAAAGGATATTTGTGTTGTTTAACATTTAACTATTTGCAGGTTTGCGTCATATTCTGAGTTGCGTTATTTTTATTCATTTTGAGGAATACTGAATCTGTGTTTTTTTTGTGTGTGAGTGAGATGAATTAATTCATATTCCTATTTATTTTAGAACTACAGTAACATCTTCTGATTTCTCTCAACATGGGGACAGGAGAGCTGCCAATCAATAAAATGGGGAAAAAAAGTAACTTGCTTTACTTATTTGAAAAAGTAACTCGGATATTCTCTAGTAAATTAAAAAGTAAAAAAGTAATCTGATTACGTATCGTTAATTGTAATGTGTTTCCCCCAACACGGCAAATGAATATATTTGGAAGAATGTTGGTAAGCAAACAGTTAATGGTAGCCATCCATAGGTGTTTTTTTCATACTATAGAAGTCAATGGCTACCGTCAACATTTTGCATTTTGCTTACCTACATTCTTCAAAAGAAACTCGGACAGGTTTGGAACAACCTGAGTAAATGAGTGAGTAAATTTTGGTATTCTTTAAGGAGGAAGAAGGGAAAGGATTGGCAGATTGTTATTATTATTATTAATATGTGATATTTTAGTGAGTGTATTTACAGTAAGCTGCAAGCAATCTTCACCCCTGATCCCTGAACCTTTTCAGCTTTGCTGCCCCCTGTCGCGCTAGTAAGAGGTGACGTTACATAATTAATTTGCTTACAGCAGCCGTTCATTATCTATTCATTGCATATCCTGTTGGTTCAGATATCTCATGCTGGTGGCAGTCACGCGTTTAATGAAACTTATTTGGAAAACGAGTAACTCATAAGAGCAAATGAAATGACGCCCAAAAATGTATTTCATTCTCAAGACTTCCCAACCAACATTCAAGTGAGCAGCAGATCGTACAATGGAAGCCGCCATTGTGGCTCCTGTGCCGTAGCGCTGCTGAAGCAGAAAGGTGGGTTTGAGCCAACATGGCGGCTTGAGGGCTGCAGTTGCAGACACGCCCCCTGTGAGTCAGAGGGTTTTAGGAGCGCTACTGTAATGACAGCTCAAAGCTGTCCACGTCAACACTGCTACCGCCATGGACTCCGCGGCTCTGGTAGGATATGTGTGCCATTTACTCGCTGTTTATTAAAATTCCTTTTCTCACTGTAAACGTTCAAATAATAGATCGACTGGCTTTGGTAGCGTGTAGCAGTTTTTGTCTTTGAATAGAGAATTGTTATCGACAGCATCTATTTTTATCTTTATAGTTTTTGCGTGCTAAGTTGGAACAATATTTTAAGAAGCTCTACAGTTGTGAACTACTGTAAATACGTGTTGTCTTGTTTTATAAACGCTCGTGCATACTTTTTTTGACATTTGGGTTATTTTCAAAATTGCTCTGAACAATGCAATTGTTAAACCGTTGGCACATTAGCCATCGAATAATATAAGAGAACAGAGATAGTCAAATTACTTTACATATCTAGAAAGAGAAATAAAGGAACTTCATCTCAAAGAATAACATTTTAAAAATTTATTTTATTTCTTTTTATTTATTTCTTTTTGCATATTTTGGTTATTTTAAATTTTATTGATAGAAACTACTCTTTTTCCTTTCAGAGTAACAGAGAAATTTTTTTAATGAACTTTTATGCAGCTTTATAATCAGCAAAGGTGCAAAAATCACACTCCTAGAAATATTTATTCTGACTGGCAGGGTTTAGTTCCAGCACCAATTAAACACGCCTTCACCAGACAATCTGGAATCGCAAAAATAAAAAATAAAATAAAATACGTTTAAAAAAAAGTGTATGAAAATTTCAGGCAGGTGTAATGAATAGTCCACTGAATGGCAAGTTGAAGAACCCATGTGCAGTTTATTTACAAAGTGATCCAAACATCCAGACATAATCCAAACAAAGACTTGACTTGACTTGAATAGATTTGACTTGAACGGATTTGACTTGAACAGACTAGACTCACCGACAGCAGATACATACATTAATACACGACAAAGAACAATGTGAACATGAGGGCTATTTGTCTCAAACACTATGGGTCACATGACAAGAATCAACCAATGAGCAAACAGAACTGAGAGTCACATGACAGGACAATAACCAATGAGGAACAAGACACATGACTATAACAACCAATCAGAACTTGACACATACACAGGGCAGAAATACATGAGGGCAAGGGAAGCATGACACCTACAGCATGAATCAAATTACAAAATAAAAGACATGAAAACAAGAACATGAAACAAAACCCAAAACCCCACATTACTACATGTCCCCCCCCCCTCTAAGGGCGGCTCCAGACACCCAAACAAAGACAGTGATACACTGGAGGACCTGGGTCGGGGAGCAGTGGCAGACAGTGATACACTGGAGGACCTGAGGCGTGGAGCAGTGGCAGACAGTGAAGCACTGGAGGTCCTGGACCGTGGAGCAGTGGCAGACAGTGATACACTGGAGGACCTGGGCCGTGGAGCAGTTGCAGACAGTGAAGCACTGGAGGACCTGGACCATGGAGCAGTGGCAGACTGTGGATCAACAGAGGACCTGGGCCATGGATCAGATCCATAGGAGCATGGAGCCATGGCGGAGCCGATACGTGGACAGACCACTTCACCGTGATAGAACAGGCAGAGAGTTCTTGAGCAGCTTCCATAGCCGTAACATGACAGGCAGAATGTTCATAAACGACCTCTTTGGTCGTGACAGAGCAGACTATGAGTTCATGAACGGCCTCCTTGGCCGTGGCAGGGCAGACTGTGAATTCAGAAGCGAACACCGCCACCTTGGGAGGTTCTGAAGCAGATGCCGCCGCCTCGGGAGGTTCTGCAGTGGACACCGCCACCTCTAAAGGCACTGGAGCAGATTTGTGGACAGGAGAGGCCCCTGGAGCAGACTCATGGACAGAAGAGGCCTCTGGAGCAGACTCGTGGACAGGAGAGGCCTCTGGAGCAGACTCGTGGACAGGAGAGGCCTCTGGAGCGCAGTGTGTAGCCCATACGCTCAAAATGGCGACTGCCATCATGGGCAGTGCAGCAGACAGTGGGATGCCTGCCGGGCTTGAGAGCGTAGAAACCACTGAGATGTCAGCCGCTCGCACTGACATCAGTGGTTGGTCCATCACACTAGCAACCAGTCTCGTCAGTCCAGGCCCAAGCTCCACATCCGCAGGAGCTTGGATACTATAGCCGTGGTGGCCATCTTGGCCGGGGACTCAGGCGTGGCGGCCATCTTGGCCGGGGTTGCAGGCTCGACGTGAGCAGACTCTGAAATGGTGGCCATGTCATGACGAGACTCTGGACAATCAGCTGCGACGTGATGAGACTCTGGAAGATCCGCTGAGACATGACGAGTCTCTGGACAATAAGCTGCAACGTGACGAGACTCTGGCAGATCAGTTGAGAAGTGACGAGAATCTGGAAGATCAGCTGAGACGTGACGAGACTCTAGAAGGGTGGTCATTTTGCAAAGAGACTCTTGTGTGGCGGCCATCTTGCGACAAAGCTCTTAAATGGCGGACATGTTGTGAAGAGTCTCTTGAGTGGCCGGCATGATGTGAGCAGGCTCTGGTGTAGCTGGCTTGACGTGAGCAGACTTTGGAATGGCATCCATCTTGTGAACAGGTTCTGGTGTGGCAGATACCACATTAAACGAGGAACAACTTAAACGGAGTGCAAAATCAATATATTGCTCAAGAGTCCAGTGAGGGGTATGGAGAGGCATGAGGTAATTAAGAGAATCATTAAGTCCATGTCGAAAAATGTCCTTTAAAGCCACATCATTAAAATCTACCAAATAGCACAGTCCACAAAAGTCGGCAATATAGTCCTCTATGGCCCTGTCGCCTTGACGAAGGCAGAGGAGGCTAACTGCTGGGTTCATGTTACGGTCGTGCATTCTGTAATGAGTAGTCCACTGAACGGCAAGTTGAAGAACCCATGTGCAGTTTATTTACAAACATGTGTAAAAGTGTAAAAGTGATCCAAACATAATCCAAATAGGGATAGCTGACGCAAAACTGATGTTTCGACACAGTGTCAAGATCCCGAAGTGCAGATGTTTCGAAACACTCCTCCGAAGTGTGATTCGAAACACCCATGTCACATGACTAAGGCGAATCAAAGCATCGGGGCGTTTCACAAGTGTTCCGAGACCCGTATCTGGTTTTGACATAACATATTCACAAAGAATTCATTAAGTTGTCAACGAAATGTTACAACACATTACAAGAACAGAACAATAAAAACACAACTTTTAAACATTTATTATAATATAAACATACTTCACCCAGGATTCGAACCTAAAGAGACAGACTCTAACAACATGCCAGTCGTGCACACTAACCACTTAAGCAATACTTAAAAATGACCACTAGGTGTCACCATAGAGACTGGTGTCAAATTGCTTCGAAGCATCGGCACATTTGCTTCGACTGTTTCAGTGTTTCACGAAGCCTCGCTCTGCCCACCACTAAATCCAAACAAAGACTTGACTTGAACAGACTTGAATAGACTTGATGTAGCATGAACAGACTAGACTAACTGACAGCAGGTACATACATTAATACACGACAAAGAACAATGTGAACATGAGGGCTATTTGTCTCAAACACTATGGGTCACATGACAAGAATCAACCAATGAGCAAACAGAACTGAGTGTCACATGACAGGACAATAACCAATGAGGAACAAGACACATGACTATAACAACCAATCAGAACTTGACACATACATAGGGCAGAAATACATGAGGGCAAGGCTTGGTGATGACACCAACAGCATGAATCAAATTACAAAATAAAAGACATGAAAACAAGAACATGAAATAAAACCCAAAACCCCACGTTACAGCAGTTTTGTTAGCACAGGGTTGGAAATGAACTTTGCAACTCTGGAGGATTATGGAGCCAGATCAGCCTCAAAAATAATACATTACAAAGCAAAATTCATAAATGCACAGCACAATTTACATTTACAAAATCCGATTCGTAAATTCAAAACAAAAATACACAAGTAAAATCATAAATATTTCCCCAAATGCTCACACAAATGCATCTTACCTAAATAAATTTAAAATGTTTAAGACAATGCCATCAGATAAAAAATTACTTTACTCACTCGTTGAGTCTAGTTTTCATCTTCCATGCTGAAATCTCTCCGCTGTGTGTGTGTTCGAAATCTCCCTTAGGTGGTGGTAGCTGTTTTTAATGCCAGATCAAAAGTTACTGCGAACCTGATACTACTACTACTACTAACAACAACAACAGAACACATTACATAATTGTTGTTGTTAAATGAAATATTTGGACATTTAACACTTATTTAATAACATTATACAGGTACATCTAAAAAAATTAGAATATCATGAAAAAGGTCAATATTTTTTGTCACTCATTTCAGAAAGTGAAACCCATATATTATATAGATTCATTACACATAGAGTGAAATATTTCAAGCCTTTATTTCTTGAAATTTTGATGATTATGGCTTACAGATAATGAAAACCCAAAATTCAGTGTCTCAGAAAATTAGAATATTGTTCAATAATGTAAATTCATGGTGTCACACCCTAATCAGCTAATTACCTCAAAACACCTGCAAAGGTTTCCTGAGCCTTTAAATGGTCTCTCATTCTGGGTCAGTAGGCTACACAATCATGGGGAAGACTGCTGACTTGACAGATGTCCAGAAGACAGTCATTGACACCCTCCACAAGGAAGGTAAGCCACAAAAGTTCATTGCTAAAGATGCTGGTTGTTCACAGAGTGCTGTATCCAAGCATATTCATAGAAAGTTGACTGGAAGGAAAAAGTGTGGTAGGAAAAGGTGCATCAGCAAAAGGGATAACCGCAGCCTTGAGAGGATTGTCAGGCCAAATCCATTCAAGAATTTGGGGGAGCTTCACAAGGAGTGGACTGAGGCTGGCGTCAGCGCATCAAGAGCCACTACGCACAGACGAATCCTAGACATGGGCTACAAATGTCGCATTCCTTGTGTCAAGCCACTCCTGAACCAGAGACAATGTCAGAAGCGTCTTACCTGGGCTGTGGAGAAAAAGAACTGGACTGTTGCTCAGTGGTCCAAATTCCTCTTTTCAGATGAAAGTAAATTTTGCATTTCATTTGGAAATCAAGGTCCCAGAGTCTGGAGGAAGAGTGGAGAGGCACAGAAACCATGTTGCTTGAAGTCCAGTGTGAAGTTTCCACAGTCAGTGATGATTTGGGCTGCCATGTCATCTGCTGGTGTTGGTCCACTGTGTTTTCTGAAGTCCACAGTCAACGCAGCCATCTACCAGGAAATTTTAGAGCACTTCATGCTTCCTTCTGCTGACAAGCTTTATGGAGATGCTGATTTCATTTTCCAGCAGGACTTGGCACCTGCCCACACTGCCAAAAGCACCAAAAGCTGGTTCAATGACCATGGTGTTACTGTGCTTGATTGGCCTGCAAACTCGCCTGACCTGAACCCCATAGAGAATCTATGGGGTATTGTCAAGAGGAAGATGAGAGACACCAGACCCAACAATGCAGATGACCTGAAGGCCGCTATCAAAGCAACCTGGGCTTCCATTACACCTCAGCAGTGCCACAGGCTGATTGCCTCCATGCCACGCCGCCCTGAAGCAGTAATTCGTGCAAAAAGAGGCCCAACCAAGTATTGAGTACATGTACAGTAAATGAACATACTTTCCAGAAGGCCAACAATTCACTAAAAATGTTTTTTTTATTGGTCTTATGAAGTATTCTAATTTGTTGAGATAGTGAATTGGTGGG
>NW_015505227.1:2751354-2801714 GCF_001515645.1 Sinocyclocheilus grahami
GTGGCAGGACAGACAGTGAGTTCATGAGCGGCCTCCATGGCTGTGGCAGGACAGACTGTGAGTTCATGAGTGGCCTTCTTGGCCGTAACGGGACAGACAGTGAGTTCATAACGGCCTCCTTGGCCGTGACAGGACAGACAGAGAGTTCATGGACGGCCTCCTTGGCCATGACAGGACAGGCAGAGAGTTCCGAAGCGGACGCCCCCACCTCTGGAGGTTCTACAGCAGACGCTGCCACCTCTGGGGCAGACTCATGGACAGGAGAGGCCCCTGGAGCAGACTCATGGACAGAAGAGGCCTCTGGAGCAGACTCGTGGACAGGAGAGGCCTCTGGAGCGCAGTGTGCAGCCCATACGCTCAAAATGGCGACTGCCATCATGGGCAGTGCAGCAGACAGTGGGATGCCTGCCGGGCTTGAGAGCGTAGAAACCACTGAGATGTCAGCCGCTCGCACTGACATCAGTGGTTGGTCCATCACACTAGCAACCAGTCTCGTCAGTCCAGGCCCAAGCTCCACATCCGCAGGAGCTTGGATACTATAGCCGTGGTGGCCATCTTGGCCGGGGACTCAGGCGTGGCGGCCATCTTGGCCGGGGTTGCAGGCTCGACGTGAGCAGACTCTGAAATGGTGGCCATGTCATGACGAGACTCTGGACAATCAGCTGCGACGTGATGAGACTCTGGAAGATCCGCTGAGACATGACGAGTCTCTGGACAATAAGCTGCAACGTGACGAGACTCTGGCAGATCAGTTGAGAAGTGACGAGAATCTGGAAGATCAGCTGAGACGTGACGAGACTCTGGAAGATCAGCTGAGACGTGACGAGACTCTAGAAGGGTGGTCATTTTGCAAAGAGACTCTTGTGTGGCGGCCATCTTGCGACAAAGCTCTTAAATGGCGGACATGTTGTGAAGAGTCTCTTGAGTGGCCGGCATGATGTGAGCAGGCTCTGGTGTAGCTGGCTTGACGTGAGCAGACTTTGGAATGGCATCCATCTTGTGAACAGGTTCTGGTGTGGCAGATACCACATTAAACGAGGAACAACTTAAACGGAGTGCAAAATCAATATATTGCTCAAGAGTCCAGTGAGGGGTATGGAGAGGCATGAGGTAATTAAGAGAATCATTAAGTCCATGTCGAAAAATGTCCTTTAAAGCCACATCATTAAAATCTACCAAATAGCACAGTCCACAAAAGTCGGCAATATAGTCCTCTATGGCCCTGTCGCCTTGACGAAGGCAGAGGAGGCTAACTGCTGGGTTCATGTTACGGTCGTGCATTCTGTAATGAGTAGTCCACTGAACGGCAAGTTGAAGAACCCATGTGCAGTTTATTTACAAACATGTGTAAAAGTGTAAAAGTGATCCAAACATAATCCAAATAGGGATAGCTGACGCAAAACTGATGTTTCGACACAGTGTCAAGATCCCGAAGTGCAGATGTTTCGAAACACTCCTCCGAAGTGTGATTCGAAACACCCATGTCACATGACTAAGGCGAATCAAAGCATCGGGGCGTTTCACAAGTGTTCCGAGACCCGTATCTGGTTTTGACATAACATATTCACAAAGAATTCATTAAGTTGTCAACGAAATGTTACAACACATTACAAGAACAGAACAATAAAAACACAACTTTTAAACATTTATTATAATATAAACATACTTCACCCAGGATTCGAACCTAAAGAGACAGACTCTAACAACATGCCAGGCTGAGACGTGACGAGACTCTAGAAGGGTGGTCATTTTGCAAAGAGACTCTTGTGTGGCGGCCATCTTGCGACAAAGCTCTTAAATGGCGGACATGTTGTGAAGAGTCTCTTGAGTGGCCGGCATGATGTGAGCAGGCTCTGGTGTAGCTGGCTTGACGTGAGCAGACTTTGGAATGGCATCCATCTTGTGAACAGGTTCTGGTGTGGCAGATACCACATTAAACGAGGAACAACTTAAACGGAGTGCAAAATCAATATATTGCTCAAGAGTCCAGTGAGGGGTATGGAGAGGCATGAGGTAATTAAGAGAATCATTAAGTCCATGTCGAAAAATGTCCTTTAAAGCCACATCATTAAAATCTACCAAATAGCACAGTCCACAAAAGTCGGCAATATAGTCCTCTATGGCCCTGTCGCCTTGACGAAGGCAGAGGAGGCTAACTGCTGGGTTCATGTTACGGTCGTGCATTCTGTAATGAGTAGTCCACTGAACGGCAAGTTGAAGAACCCATGTACAGTTTATTTACAAACATGTGTAAAAGTGTAAAAGTGATCCAAACATAATCCAAATAGGGATAGCTGACGCAAAACTGATGTTTCGACACAGTGTCAAGATCCCGAAGTGCAGATGTTTCGAAACACTCCTCCGAAGTGTGATTCGAAACACCCATGTCACATGACTAAGGCGAATCAAAGCATCGGGGCGTTTCACAAGTGTTCCGAGACCCGTATCTGGTTTTGACATAACATATTCACAAAGAATTCATTAAGTTGTCAACGAAATGTTACAACACATTACAAGAACAGAACAATAAAAACACAACTTTTAAACATTTATTATAATATAAACATACTTCACCCAGGATTCGAACCTAAAGAGACAGACTCTAACAACATGCCAGTCGTGCACACTAACCACTTAAGCAATACTTAAAAATGACCACTAGGTGTCACCATAGAGACTGGTGTCAAATTGCTTCGAAGCATCGGCACATTTGCTTCGACTGTTTCAGTGTTTCACGAAGCCTCGCTCTGCCCACCACTAAATCCAAACAAAGACTTGACTTGACTTGAACAGACTTGAATAGACTTGATGTAGCATGAACAGACTAGACTAACTGACAGCAGGTACATACATTAATACACGACAAAGAACAATGTGAACATGAGGGCTATTTGTCTCAAACACTATGGGTCACATGACAAGAATCAACCAATGAGCAAACAGAACTGAGTGTCACATGACAGGACAATAACCAATGAGGAACAAGACACATGACTATAACAACCAATCAGAATTTGACACATACATAGGGCAGAAATACATGAGGGCAAGGCTTGGTGATGACACCAACAGCATGAATCAAATTACAAAATAAAAGACATGAAAACAAGAACATGAAATAAAACCCAAAACCCCACGTTACAGCAGTTTTGTTAGCACAGGGTTGGAAATGAACTTTGCAACTCTGGAGGATTATGGAGCCAGATCAGCCTCAAAAATAATACATTACAAAGCAAAATTCATAAATGCACAGCACAATTTACATTTACAAAATCCGATTCGTAAATTCAAAACAAAAATACACAAGTAAAATCATAAATATTTCCCCAAATGCTCACACAAATGCATCTTACCTAAATAAATTTAAAATGTTTAAGACAATGCCATCAGATAAAAAAATTACTTTACTCACTCGTTGAGTCTAGTTTTCATCTTCCATGCTGAAATCTCTCCGCTGTGTGTGTGTTCGAAATCTCCCTTAGGTGGTGGTAGCTGTTTTTAATGCCAGATCAAAAGTTACTGCGAACCTGATACTACTACTACTACTAACAACAACAACAGAACACATTACATAATTGTTGTTGTTAAATGAAATATTTGGACATTTAACACTTATTTAATAACATTATACAGGTACATCTAAAAAAATTAGAATATCATGAAAAAGGTCAATATTTTTTGTCACTCATTTCAGAAAGTGAAACCCATATATTATATAGATATATAGATTCTAGAGTGAAATATTTCAAGCCTTTATTTCTTGAAATTTTGATGATTATGGCTTACAGATAATGAAAACCCGAAAACCCATGTCAGAAAATTAGAATATTGTTCAATAATGTAAATTCATGGTGTCACACCCTAATCAGCTAATTACCTCAAAACACCTGCAAAGGTTTCCTGAGCCTTTAAATGGTCTCTCATTCTGGGTCAGTAGGCTACACAATCATGGGGAAGACTGCTGACTTGACAGATGTCCAGAAGACAGTCATTGACACCCTCCACAAGGAAGGTAAGCCACAAAAGTTCATTGCTAAAGATGCTGGTTGTTCACAGAGTGCTGTATCCAAGCATATTCATAGAAAGTTGACTGGAAGGAAAAAGTGTGGTAGGAAAAGGTGCATCAGCAAAAGGGATAACCGCAGCCTTGAGAGGATTGTCAGGCCAAATCCATTCAAGAATTTGGGGGAGCTTCACAAGGAGTGGACTGAGGCTGGCGTCAGCGCATCAAGAGCCACTACGCACAGACGAATCCTAGACATGGGCTACAAATGTCGCATTCCTTGTGTCAAGCCACTCCTGAACCAGAGACAATGTCAGAAGCGTCTTACCTGGGCTGTGGAGAAAAAGAACTGGACTGTTGCTCAGTGGTCCAAATTCCTCTTTTCAGATGAAAGTAAATTTTGCGTTTCATTTGGAAATCAAGGTCCCAGAGTCTGGAGGAAGAGTGGAGAGGCACAGAAACCATGTTGCTTGAAGTCCAGTGTGAAGTTTCCACAGTCAGTGATGATTTGGGCTGCCATGTCATCTGCTGGTGTTGGTCCACTGTGTTTTCTGAAGTCCACAGTCAACGCAGCCATCTACCAGGAAATTTTAGAGCACTTCATGCTTCCTTCTGCTGACAAGCCTTATGGAGATGCTGATTTCATTTTCCAGCAGGACTTGGCACCTGCCCACACTGCCAAAAGCACCAAAAGCTGGTTCAATGACCATGGTGTTACTGTGCTTGATTGGCCAGCAAACTGGCCATGTCATGACGAGACTCTGGACAATCAGCTGCGACGTGATGAGACTCTGGAAGATCCGCTGAGACATGACGAGTCTCTGGACAATAAGCTGCAACGTGACGAGACTCTGGCAGATCAGTTGAGAAGTGACGAGAATCTGGAAGATCAGCTGAGACGTGACGAGACTCTGGAAGATCAGCTGAGACGTGACGAGACTCTGGAAGATCAGCTGAGACGTGACGAGACTCTGGAAGATCAGCTGAGACGTGACGAGACTCTGGAAGATCAGCTGAGACGTGACGAGACTCTGGAAGATCAGCTGAGACGTGACGAGACTCTAGAAGGGTGGTCATTTTGCAAAGAGACTCTTGTGTGGCGGCCATCTTGCGACAAAGCTCTTAAATGGCGGACATGTTGTGAAGAGTCTCTTGAGTGGCCGGCATGATGTGAGCAGGCTCTGGTGTAGCTGGCTTGACGTGAGCAGACTTTGGAATGGCATCCATCTTGTGAACAGGTTCTGGTGTGGCAGATACCACATTAAACGAGGAACAACTTAAACGGAGTGCAAAATCAATATATTGCTCAAGAGTCCAGTGAGGGGTATGGAGAGGCATGAGGTAATTAAGAGAATCATTAAGTCCATGTCGAAAAATGTCCTTTAAAGCCACATCATTAAAATCTACCAAATAGCACAGTCCACAAAAGTCGGCAATATAGTCCTCTATGGCCCTGTCGCCTTGACGAAGGCAGAGGAGGCTAACTGCTGGGTTCATGTTACGGTCGTGCATTCTGTAATGAGTAGTCCACTGAACGGCAAGTTGAAGAACCCATGTGCAGTTTATTTACAAACATGTGTAAAAGTGTAAAAGTGATCCAAACATAATCCAAATAGGGATAGCTGACGCAAAACTGATGTTTCGACACAGTGTCAAGATCCCGAAGTGCAGATGTTTCGAAACACTCCTCCGAAGTGTGATTCGAAACACCCATGTCACATGACTAAGGCGAATCAAAGCATTGGGGCGTTTCACAAGTGTTTCGAGAACCGTATCTGGTTTTGACATAACATATTCACAAAGAATTCATTAAGTTGTCAACGAAATGTTACAACACATTACAAGAACAGAACAATAAAAACACAACTTTTAAACATTTATTATAATATAAACATACTTCACCCAGGATTCGAACCTAAAGAGACAGACTCTAACAACATGCCAGTCGTGCACACTAACCACTTAAGCAATACTTAAAAATGACCACTAGGTGTCACCATAGAGACTGGTGTCAAATTGCTTCGAAGCATCGGCACATTTGCTTCGACTGTTTCAGTGTTTCACGAAGCCTCGCTCTGCCCACCACTAAATCCAAACAAAGACTTGACTTGACTTGAACAGACTTGAATAGACTTGATGTAGCATGAACAGACTAGACTAACTGACAGCAGGTACATACATTAATACACGACAAAGAACAATGTGAACATGAGGGCTATTTGTCTCAAACACTATGGGTCACATGACAAGAATCAACCAATGAGCAAACAGAACTGAGTGTCACATGACAGGACAATAACCAATGAGGAACAAGACACATGACTATAACAACCAATCAGAACTTGACACATACATAGGGCAGAAATACATGAGGGCAAGGCTTGGTGATGACACCAACAGCATGAATCAAATTACAAAATAAAAGACATGAAAACAAGAACATGAAATAAAACCCAAAACCCCACGTTACAGCAGTTTTGTTAGCACAGGGTTGGAAATGAACTTTGCAACTCTGGAGGATTATGGAGCCAGATCAGCCTCAAAAATAATACATTACAAAGCAAAATTCATAAATGCACAGCACAATTTACATTTACAAAATCCGATTCGTAAATTCAAAACAAAAATACACAAGTAAAATCATAAATATTTCCCCAAATGCTCACACAAATGCATCTTACCTAAATAAATTTAAAATGTTTAAGACAATGCCATCAGATAAAAAAATTACTTTACTCACTCGTTGAGTCTAGTTTTCATCTTCCATGCTGAAATCTCTCCGCTGTGTGTGTGTTCGAAATCTCCCTTAGGTGGTGGTAGCTGTTTTTAATGCCAGATCAAAAGTTACTGCGAACCTGATACTACTACTACTACTAACAACAACAACAGAACACATTACATAATTGTTGTTGTTAAATGAAATATTTGGACATTTAACACTTATTTAATAACATTATACAGGTACATCTAAAAAAATTAGAATATCATGAAAAAGGTCAATATTTTTTGTCACTCATTTCAGAAAGTGAAACCCATATATTATATAGATTCATTACACATAGAGTGAAATATTTCAAGCCTTTATTTCTTGAAATTTTGATGATTATGGCTTACAGATAATGAAAACCCAAAATTCAGTGTCAGAAAATTAGAATATTGTTCAATAATGTAAATTCATGGTGTCACACCCTAATCAGCTAATTACCTCAAAACACCTGCAAAGGTATGTACCTGTAGATTGATCTGAATAAACAGGGTATGTGCGACTTTGGTGTGTAAGACAGCAGGCTAACTGGGTATTTTGTGCGCATGATATAAATCATAATGTGATTTTGTAGAAATTGTAATCAGGTGCTAAAAAAAGAGTACCCATTAAAATGTCTTTATATAAAAGACACGATCATGGAACTATGCACAGTACAAGCGCAGCGTTGAGCTTCTTGAGTCTGTTCACTAAGGAGCATTTTGATTGGTGGATTAAAAGCTCACCGCGATTAGCTGAACGGAACATACTCCAAAAAAATATATTTATGAATCTTAACCTGTCAGGAAAGTCTCAAAAATATTGCACACAAATTCAACGCAGTCCACACACGTGTGACGATTTGCAAATGCAGATTCAATGATCCATAAATGCATGTAACATCATTCATAAATGTGTGATGGAAATTAATTAAAGTACTTGATATATACATATTTGTGTAAACATTTTACATTTATTTAGTTGAGTCTGTTCACTAAGGAGCATTTTGATTGGTGGATTAAAAGCTCACCATGATTAGCTGAACGGAACATACTCCAAAAAAATATATTTATGAATCTTAACCTGTCAGGAAAGTCTAAAAAATTTGCAAATGCAGATTCAATGATCCATAAATGCATGTAACATCATTCATAAATGTGTGATGGAAATTAATTAAAGTACTTGATATATACATATTTGTGTAAACATTTTACATTTATTTAGGTAAGATGCATTTGTGTGAGCATTTGGGGAAATATTTATGCTTTTACTTGTGTATTTAGGAATTGTGTTTTGAATTTACGAATCAGATTTTGTAAATGTAAATTGTGCTGTGCATTTATGAGTTTTGTTTTGTAAATGTATTATTTTTTTAGGCTGATCTGGCTCCATAGAGGATCTCTTCTTTTACTGAGTCATTTTATGAAGAAAAACAAGCATGTGCAGACATGAAAATGTGGAAATATGAGTTAAGCATTATGAATACATATTCATGTACTGTAATAACAAATGCTTCCTGTGCAATTTCAGTACTATGATCCAGAACTCTACCCCTCCATGAAAGAGCAGAAGAATTTTGAAACGAACGTCTTCAACAAAACACATAAAGCTGACAGTAAGTTCATTATTAAACAGCTCTTATGTTGCATTTTACTGATCAATATACTGCCTAATGTATTGCTTGTAGTGATTAGACCTGATTGGCTGCTTTATGTTCCAACTCAAGCTCTTCAGATCAATGTTTCATAGTAAACTCAAGGAAGTTTAGAGATTTCATTGTGCAAATTAGGACCACAACCACTCTCAAAGTATAATAGTAAGCGTCCCAGATCAGTCCCAGATCAAGTTACTAGTTTACAGTGGTCCTTGGTCATTAGAACTTGCATTTGCAAGCTTCCACTGGGGCTTGCAGGTCAGATTACTGGAAAACAGGGTGGAGAACCAGTTCTAGAGTTCATAGATGTTTCTGTCACTTGCCCTGTGGGGTGAAGGAGTATGACACCAGGACTAAAAACCACCCTGATCCTTTCACCTGTTTAGGTGTTCACTGGTCAAAATACACACCTGTATTTGTCTCTTAAAGGTGAACCTGGAGAAAGGTGATACTGTCCGCTCGGTTTAAATTTCTTGGAGTTTTCTTTTAGTCTTCAGTCAGATATTCAGACAAACATATTGAGATTTATCTAGGTGAGATGGGCCAGAAATAGCTTCTGGCCTGCAATTGTTTTGCTTCACATGAAACTTTCAGTAATCAGACACCCGGTCCTTTTAACACAGCGTCTCAAAGTAAAACACTGAACTGAGATCAGTTTTCCTAGTACATATTAACAGAAAATTAGAATTGGATGTGATATTATTTTGTTGTGCTGTATATTGCTTTCAAGCATTGTAGTCTCTGTGGCCTCACTCTATCTATCATGTATGAGCACTAAGTAATAAAATAAACTAGAAAAGTTGACTTTGATGAAAATAACTTTGATGTTGGCTTGGTCTGCAGGTTTTCTTCATATAGTTAAGTAATATCACACAAGCAAGTATGCATTTTCCCGAATATCAGCACATGTGCCTGATCACAAATGTGTTTTTTATTTTATACAACAGTTCAACAAACAAGATGTTAATACTGAGTGAGTTACATTTTAGACATAATATTGTCAGGTTTTTTTGCCAATTAAAGTAGTTTAAAACAAAGCCGTAACAAAACATTTGTGCATCTCAGAGCAACATTGCAGTATTTTGTTCCTGAATGAATATGGTTTTGAACAAATAATTTAATTTCTAAAGGAATCAGGCATTTTGAACGAATCGTTTCAGTGAATGATTCAGTGAATCACTCATGAAGATGCTGGCGGTTTTAGTGTCATATTTATTCATCCACGACAGGCCTAAACCAGCCAAGGTACCAGCACAAAAACGCACTCAGCAAAATATTGTTTAATTATCATTATCAATATATCCCAGAAAATATTAAGATATTAATTTTTTCTCCCAAAGATATATAATTTTCTTGTACCGAAAAGTGTAAAAAATGTATATAGATTGGTAAAAGTTTGTTCTATATCTCTAATGTTTAACTGAATATACATAATTTTATGAATGAATAAATGGTAAATCTTGTGTATTTTGTCTTCTGCTTCTTTCTGTGTGTGCAGATGAAATTGCTTTCTTAGAGGGAATGACGATAGTCTACAAGAGCAGCATAGACTTGTTCTTCTATGTAGTTGGCAGCGCTCAGGAGAATGAGGTAAGTCCTGTAAGCAGATGAGCTGGCCTGTGATTGGCTGAAGTGCTGTCCATAATTTGCATGTGACAGCAATTCTTCCATTGTGGAGAGCTGGTCAGTTTTAAACACTATTTGACATCTGTGACATTTTGTTTGTCTAAGAGGATGCAGAAATAACAAAGTCAGCTGTGTTTCATCCTTTTCCTTTTTTGTCTCTCTCTCTCTTTTCCTGTATTTGTCTGATCTCAGCTCATGCTGATGGCAGTGTTGAACTGCTTGTTTGAGTCTCTCAGTCAGATGTTGAGGTGAGTTCATGCTCTGATTTATATATATATATATATATATATATATACACACATTCTACCATTCAAAAGTTTGGGTTTAGTGAGATTGATTGATTTTTGAGGCAATAGATGCTTTTATTCAGCAAGGAGAACACATTAAATTGATCAAGAGTGATAGTAAAGACAATTATAATATAATAAAAGATGGTATAAAAGTAATTTTAAATTGTAAAAAATTTAATCAAATAAATGCAGCCATGGTGAACATAACATACTTCTTTAAAAAAATAAAATAAAATCTTACCGAGAGCAAACTTTTGTATGATTAGTGTATGAAATCTGAGGCCATTTAATATTAAGAAAATATAGAGGCCAGTGTGTATTTTGATATTTATAAACAGTTCTGTTGACATCATGTGTCGTCCTAGCCATAGATAAGTATAGGTAGGCCTAGATGCCTTATTAGCAGCTGTTTCTGTGGGCCACTATACGTAAGCTGTCTGCCATATTGGAACGGTCAAAACTGTTCACACTCAAGAGCAAGTTGACTATCTGCAACTGTAGTAGTACACTTGTATTTATATCCATATCTGCAATAGACTTAAGCAGATGATTTTTGTAAACTATCACAACACCACAAGATGAAGCGGTTCGCTAACACGACATGAAAATGTACCATAGTTTAAAAACCTGTAATACAGAGTTGATACATATTAAAACAAATGCATTCTCACCTGTGAAAGTTCATTCCATTTCTTCGGGAATTACAATTTTACAATCAGAGAATGCACAATGTTGTGGGCTTGTGGCATTTTGGAAAACCCATTGATTTTTACTGTGAGTGACCACACATTGGCTGTGAGATGGTGGACGCGTCAACATGTCTGGAGTGGTCGAATGTGGCATCTGTCTGTACATATCTGCGGTCCTAGCTGCCTATAGGCTAATTCACGTCAGAATTCCCAGAATTATTGGCGTCAAGCCTCCTGTGGTAACCATAGAAACTGGTTCAGTGCAGGACGTGGTGTCACAGAAGAACACTTGTGTGCTCAGATGTCTGGTACTTCTCCAACAGGAAGAATGTGGAGAAAAGGACTCTGTTGGATAACATGGATGGAGTGTTCCTTGTGGTGGATGAAATCATCGATGGAGGGTAAGTAATACACAGTTCTCTTTTAGAAATTAGTCGAGTTGAATTTAAATTGACTCCAGTTTTCAGTCACATGATCCTTCAGAAATCATTCTAATATGCTGATTTGCTGCTCAGGAAACATTTCCAATGTTTAATATTTTTGTGGAAATTGTGGTACATTTTATGAGAATGAGGATTTTTAATCAGTGGAAAGTTCAAAAGAACAGCATTTATTTGAAATTTGGTAACACTTTAGTTAACATGAGCTAAGCATGAACAATACTTCTACAGCATTTATTGATCTTAGCTAATGTTAATTTACTAATGCATTATTAAAATCAAAAGTTGTGCTTGTTAAGTAAGGGATAATGTACATCCAGCCAGTTGTTCTTGATCTTGATTCACCCTGAAGGGGGTTATTCTGCGATAACTACCGGCTGGATGTACATTATCACACTTATTACACGGCTACTTGCCACATAAGTAAATAATTAGACACAAAGTATTGATTTGAGCTGAAATATTTGAACGCAAAGCTTCCGTGAAGACAGCGGGAAGTGGAAAGTTCAAACTAGACGGACATTTAAGGGATGCGGTGCAGTCAAAGCACTTATTACACAACATTTCACCACATAATTAATTAAGGCGATAAAAGATATTGATTTAAGACGAAAAAGTTTTAAAATCTTACCAGATTGTTCGTTATATCTTATTATCCATTACAGTGTACAAAACAATCGTCGCAAAATGGCAGCAGCTGCGTTTGTATGAAACGAGAGAGCGAGTCCAGGATGACATAATTAAATAGTTATACACATAATATTGAATTGAAGTTTAATAATTTATTAGCTGACCAAACGCAAAGCTTCCACGGAAAAAAAAAAAACTGTTCCTAGCAAGCGTATAGCGCCGACTTCAGTTACCCGGTTTTTTTAGTTTTTACTGGTTGTTATCGAGGAATAACATACCTTGGAATGTCACGACTGACCAATCAGAATCAAGTATTCCACAGAGCCGTGTAATAACATTAGTTAATGCACTGTGAACTAACAATGAATAACTGTATTTTCGTTAACTAACATTAACAAAGATTTATAAATACTGTAACAAATGTATTGTTCATTGTTAATTCATGTTAGTTAATACATTAACTAATGTTAACAAATGACAGCTTATTGTAATGTTACCTGAAATTTTTTTAATGTAAAAATAAATGTCTTTACTGTCACTTTTGATAAATTTAATGCATCTTTGCTGAATAAAAATATTAATTACAAAAATCTTACTGTCCCCCACATTCGAAACGGTAGCGTATATGTGCTGTTCAAATTGCACAAAATGTAAAATGAATATGTGTTGTAATCGTATAGTGAAGTCAGTACCAATGCTAGGTGCTCTAGGCCAGGTCAAGCATATAACAATAAAATAAATTATAAATAAAGACCTATTTTACCTATATTTGCAATTAAGTAAAATAAATGATAAACTTGAAAATAAAATTCAAATACAGCAATACAGTGACATAAGACTACAGTTACATTAATGAACAAAAAAATGTGAGAATGTCAGAATGATAAAGGTCTTCTAATCTCCGAGAAATTCCCTTTTTAAATAAACCTTTACTTTAATTTATGAATAATATTTATTTAGTTTGACTAAATATACTGGCTTTTAGCAGGTAAAAATATTTTATTAACAGGTCTTAATAGATTAAGTCTTAAAAGGTCTTAAAAGATTAAGTTACAAGCTGCTTCTACAAACAAATAGCAGCTCAGATGCACAGAAGTGAAGCACAAAAAGATGAACAGAAAACGTTAATGATTATGATTCAGAAAAAGGCTAGGTTATAATTCACTTTCAACGAATGGGCTGGGCAGAACGGATAGGGAGAACTATACTGCCTATACCAGGATTTGCCACTGAGTGCAAAACTGGACTTAAACGAAGTTATCATTATCATGATGGCTGTTTTTATTTCACAAGTCTCAATGCTAGCAATTTTGTGTCATAAAATTCACGACTTTCTATTTTGATATGCTGCTCTTCAACTTATTTACAGGGTGATCCTAGAGAGTGACCCCCAACAGGTCATTGAGAAGGTCAACTACAGGGTAAGAGACTGTACAGAAGAGCAAATATCATTGTGTAATGAACTGACGGTGTTTGTTTCCTGTATTTAGGGGTTCTGCTCTTGACAGCTTGTTATTAAACCACAGACAGCTGTCAGATATGACACCAGTACTGCAAGTCAGCAGAGTTTCTATCTTGCTTCTTTTTTTTACCTCACTGCAAAAAAAAATTCCGTCTTCAGCTGTGGTTGCTGGAATTTTACCGTAAAAAATACAGTAGCAACGTTCTAGATTTTACGGGTTTAACTTAAATTTACAGTTAAATACCGTAATTTCATTAACTGATATAATGTTAATATACCAACCTATTCAAGTACTGAAATCTGTTTTGTACCTTTGTAATACACTGATAACCACCCAATGCAGGTGGTGATGAGAAAGTCACATGATGAACAAAAGCCCATCACAAGCAGCCTTTAAATAATAACATATATGGAAGGTGCACAGTATCATTCACACAGACACTAAACACCATCATGGTAACACACATGAAACTGAAATAATGCAATAAACATTAATTTAACAACATTAGGTGTAACACACAACCCTAATATACAAAACTGATAAGAAAAAACTAAGAAGAAACATAGTTATTTCAACTAAAAAACATAAAATATGAAATGTAACGCAGGGAATTCTGGGACTGTCAATTTACGGTTATTCACCGTGTCTTTTTCACTTCCAAAAACGGTATACTACCGTAAAATTAATGTCCAATACATGTAATGTCCAATACAGTTTTTCACGGTATATAGTAGGGGAATTTACCGTTAACCATTTAACAGGATTTTACTGTAGCATTTTTACAGTATTTTACCGTTAAATTCATGGTCATTTTTTACAGTGTAGAATTACTGCTTTCTGTATTTATAATTACCTCAGCATACCATTTCAGCTTGACAAGAAGTTGCCTTTTTTTAATGTGTATGTGGAAAGGAGGGATAAACAGAAGATTTAATTCCATTATACTATAAGTAATGTGTCCCTTTCACATACATGCACACAGACAGACTAAATGTCCCCTCTCTTGCCCTGTCAGTGTGTGTCAGAACAAGCGTATGGCTTCGTCCTTTTTGATTACATCACTGGTAACATGGAGGCCCAAGGAGAGATGCGGCAGCTCCTGTAGCTCTCCTTCAGCCGCCTCCCTCACTCCCTCTGATTTAGTGCCGGATAGAGACGGGAGAGAGAGAGAGAGGGACGAGGGTGAGAGAGTGGGCAGGTAACTGCATTGCATGCACAAGTGTGTGTGAGGCTCACAAGAGGAACAGCTGTAACCCAGGCGGACGATCAATATTAAGAAAACATGGCGCTGACATCTGACCATAAACCTTTCGCTTCGGAGTGGGAGACACTGAGTCACATCTTTGAGTTACGCTCGCATAAACTCACTCAATCAATGACCGGGCATGATTTCGGCTCAGTTGACCTCAGTCCACACTTCTGATTTATGCTGTTATGAGTTTTTTACTCCAGTACAAGGGGGGGGGGAAGACGCTAAGATCCACTTATAAAATCAATGATTTCAAATGATTAAATGATTTCAAATAAGACTGAAATACATTGCAAAATAGAATACAAAACAAAATACAAATAGATAATACAGTTAAATTAAGCTCTAAATTCTGTCTAAAAATCTAATCCCAGGCAAATGTATTTTGTAAATAAATCTTATTTTTATTATTATGATTTTTTTATTTATTAGAAAGTTCAAAAAATAAACTTATAAACTGTATTATTTTTTATTAGCAGAAAAATGGCAATATATTATCCATGAATATTTGTAGCAGCTGGGGCACATTTTATTTTGTCATCTTTTAGATGTTTTTTAGATTTAGTGATGGTCCTGCTCCAGTACAGTGGTCAACAAATATAGATGTTTAATGCATTTTTAGAACTTTTTTTTGTTTTTTATTAGAAATGTTATTACATTTTATGCATTATTTTTTATTAGTATTACTTTTTTGTAAATTATTTTTTTATATATTTTTTTATATGGATTTTTAATTAACTTTTTAAAATTCTTTTTAATTCACTAGAACATTTTCTGTATTATTTTTCATACATTTTAGCAGCTGGGACACATTTTATTCTGTGACCTTTTAGATGTTTTTTTTGTTTTGTTTTTTGACTCAGTTTTAGTGATGATTCTGTTCTAGTGTAGAGATCGACCAATATGGACATTTATATAATATCTATACAACAACTGATGGCTAAAATAAAGCCAATATATACATAAGTAAATGTTTTGTAAATATTATATAAAATACGTTTTTATTTGATTACGTTTATTATTTAACAACAGAAAATATCCATTATCAAGGCTGACAAAATACCCTAGTATGAAGGTAAACTAACACTTCAGTTAACTGGGCAAGCTGGCATTATTATCAGCCAATGCCATTAATCTCAAATTAGGCAGAAATTTGCAGATCATTTGGTCTATTATTGCTCCAGATGTTCTGTGTATTTTTGCAACAGCTTTGGGACATTATTTTTGTCCATTAGTGAGGTTTAACAGTAGCAGTTGAGTTGTGGTGTGTTGTTGACCTTTAACCTTCGCTTTGGCATACAGTAACAGTTTGAAACATCTTACCTGATGTCTGGCTTGGTTGGTTGTGGTTTATGTTGGTTAGTTATTATTAATAATTATAATTATTCTGATTTTGGTTATTTTACAGGCAGATGACAATCCATTATCAGAACAGAGTGTGGCACAGGTATTGAACACACAGTTTGAACACGCACAGAATTTTCCCACCTTTTAACATCTTTGTCATGAAACTTTTTAAAGCTCAAAGCTTGTTAAACAGTCTGAAATGTTTCTTCATTAACACCTAGACTGATTTTAGTCTTGCTCTAACCTTTGCCACTAACTCTAACCTTGACAGCACATCACTGAAAAACTGGCTCTCACCTCTAATGTAAGTGCATGAACACTCACACATATGTGCTATTGGACACCCACTCATATATGCATGCTGAAGTAAGCATGTGTGTGCATTGAAGCTCTTAGAATGTTATGCAGCCTTTTGGGTAAATCTTTAAAACATTATATCAGAGTGTCAACAGAGGCGTAATATCATCGATAATAGACTGAAACTACTCTAAAGTGAAGTTTAATTATAAAAGAGGCATCACCATAGAAAAAAGCAATTGTTATTGTCTAGTCTAATATTGTGGTCTTCAGATGCCCCCTTGTGGCTATGATATAAATTTGTTAGTGTGGTTGGGGAGGTTTTATCATCAAGAATATACCCAGATATCAGGTAACGTTCTCTCAAAGTTAAGAACAAAAATTATATATATATATATATATAAAAAAAATTTTTTTTTCAGTTTTGAACCTTCAGAGAATATTCAGAAATAGCAATTACATAATTTAATGGGAACTTTAACAAAACGTTCTTAGAACATATTTTTGTAAGCTGGGTACACCTCATTATTGCACTATTGAGTCTGGTATTATACAAAATAAAATAATTCCACTTTCCTTTTCCATTTTCATAGTGTTCCTTTAGCAACAAAAAAATTGAGCAATAAAAAAAGGAATGGTTTATTAAAACCATATTGCATTGCATCAGTGTGGGACCGTATTATTTATTATTATTACTCACAATATATGCATTATATTTTATTATTACATTAATTAACTAATTAACAACGCAGATAATTTCACATTGCAGAGCACATTGAATTGCATATGTGGAGCTTCTTTTTGAAGTGTGTTACATTTTTTGGGTTGATCCTAATAATCCGCCTTTTTATTTATTTATTTATTTCAGGTGTTACAGTCAGCAAAGGAGCAGATCAAGTGGTCAATTCTAAAATAGCATTTTCCATGACCTGAAGGAATCTGTAAATTATTGCAAGGGAATTTAATATATATATTTTTTTCTTTTTTAATGAGTTGTAATTTAATTAATTATTGAAGTAATGCAGTTGCATCTCACGTTTAGTGCTGAAATATGTCTATTTATTTTTTTTTGCCAAAGAGTAAATTAGGTCATTTGTGTTTTTTAAATGATATGATAGGAAGATTGCTTACTGGGTTCTGAACCACACATACCTGTCTATTTCCAAAGCAGCTTTAAAGCAATCACAACTCTTTTTAACCTCTGCAAATATTGATATACTGCTGTTCAGTTTAGAGGAGGTACAGGCATGTCTTCTTTTAGCATAGCCTGTCATTTAAATGGTCACAGGTCTAAACTTGATTGTCTAAACTTGTATTGGTCTTTCATCAGTTTTGTTATTTTGGTTATGCTTTAAAACCTTTTGCCAATATAATAATAATAATAATTTACAAAGTTCTGTTACACTAAGTCTATATTTTGCTATTTTAAAATGTATGTTTTTTTGTTCAAATGGGGAAAAGGCAATATTATGAAATTGATATAGTCAGATAGAGGCATTAATATAATGATATAACCCACTATAGTAATAATAATAATAATAATAATTGTCTGATAAGCCACACCTATGTGTACTTTAGAAATATGGAAAGTAATAGCATTTAGTAGGTTTAAAAAAAAAAAGTGTTGTGTTTTGGTCAATAGTAACATTTCCATAAAAACAATATATTTAATTTTCTAGTAAAACAAATTGTGTACATTCTGCTGATTTGTTAAAAAAAAATGTTTTTGTTAAAAACATGGTTTCAGAAAATAATATGCACAAAAATGTCACTAAAAACTAATAAATGTGTTTGTTTTTTTTTAGCATTTGTTGAGTCGTTTCAGTCTTTTTGAGACCGAATGACAATAGGACAACAATGCTGATTGGTGAGAGAACACCGAATCAAGACCAATCAGATTGGTTCCATAATGAATGTTCTGCATAAATACGCATATGTTTATTAGTAATAAAAAGAGGGTGTGGCTTGGTCTGCCATTGGATGCCGTTGGCCAATGGAAATCGTCAAGCCGAGGCTCCGCCTACACGACTGAACCAAAGGGACGCAGCTGCGGAATCGCCAAAGCCTGACTGGTCGCAGATATTAAAGGTGGGTGTTGACTTTTGAAAGCGGGGAGAACTTCAACACCCAATCACATGTTACTCTTTCTTTTCGGCTTATGCAGAATCTGACCAGGTCAGCACTAGCACAAATAAAACATCAAATTCTGTAGTAGCCGAGTTTTCATTAGCCTTTCTAACTTGTTTTGCTCAGTGTCAAGACGACAAAATCAGATACTGAAAGCTTAGCCCATATCACAGTCTACAATAAATAGGGCTATCAAAAACTATATGTTTTAAGAATGGTGCACAATTTACACAGTATAGCAGATTACAGTTAACATGTGTTAAACAGTGATATGACAATTTACACAAAATCCACAATGAACTAAATTACGTTCTTATGTCAAATAATTATATTCTTATCAGTATTAGGTGATCACACACATGTAATAATAATAGCTAATAATCACTGACGCAATGAAAAGGAACCCTTTTCGCCATAAACATAAAAAATAACCAGAATGGTGTGTACAAAAATAAATGTAGGTTACGCCATAGACTATAATAAAAGTGGATTAATTGCAGCTTACTTCTGTTACAGCGATTTCGTATTTTTCATATCGTGATCATTAAAAATCATGAAAAGTGATTCATGGGCACAAGTTGATTAATGCGCATCCGGCGTTAGGAAAAGCATACATTTAACACGACCAAAAAAATTGAGACATGTTGAAACTAGCCTAAATCATCTTTTTATTAGCAGAACATTTTAACTATCGCAAAATCGCAGCCATAGGCCTGCACTAAAACAAATAAAACACTAAAAAATGACTGGATTTAAAAAATCGTAAAATAATCGTTACAACTTTTAGTCATTTTCTAGGCTACTCCTTTCTTTACACCGATTTATATAGAACGAAATAGCGACTAAGAGAAAGCACTGGAGGCGCGTAAAGCACGTGAGCTGGCGACTGATCAGAACACAGCAGTAACTATAGCTAACTCTGGTCACATAGCCTACTTTCTCTCTTTTTACTTTATTTCCTCCATGCCATAAAACCATTTTCTTTCATCTCCTGTTCAGGTTGTGACCTCGGTGTACCGCCACAATACCAACTTTCTGGCCTATTTATTTGTGCATTAATTTATCTCTTTATTCATATGTTAAAAAGAGAGAGATTTATTTTGTATTTTGTAAATAAATTAATACAATTAAATAAATTAATTAAATGCTATTAAATAAAAAAAATGAAGAAAAAGATAATGAAGAAAGGGGAACCCACCTCCCAGCAAAATAAATAACTACTCCTATTAGAAGCCCAGCAATATTGTTATTGTTGTATTCTTCCTATTAATTAATTTGTGCCTTTGTAATCATACATTATGAGTTATTTCCCCCATATCATGAAGTTTGCTGTCAAAATTCACATGCAGGTATTCTTTTAAACAGTTTACAGGAAATCCCTTCAAATCAGCCACAAGAAATGTTTCAAAAGGTTTTTTTTTTTTTTTTGTAAACATCAAGATTTCAGGTTATAATCCATAAAATATAAAGTGTGTATTTTAGGTTTAGGTTTTAGGTCCATTTTTTTTTAAAGTACACATATTCCATGAAGTCATGAGTTTAAAAAAATACCTATAATAGTTACAAAAGAGCATTGTAAGGTCTTGTGCAAACATATTGCATGCAGTGTTAAAAAATGCTAACTGAAATTAAAAAGTTAAGTTTAACTGTTGCCTTAAATAAATAAATCAGTGATGTATAGTGACTGCAGTGCTGAAAGTCATTGCATTTTTTACGAGTTTGAATTGAATTTATTTATTGTTTATTGGTAAACCGTGTTGGGGAAAGTTACTTTTAAAACTACTGTGTTACTGCCTAAAAAAGTCACCAATTACTCGTTATAGAAAGTAATGTGTTCTGTTTCTTTTGCGTTACTTTTTTCTCATCTGCCTTGACCTCATTGTTCTCTCTTCAGAAACAAAAAATACAAAGAAACACAAATGTTATAAAGTCATTTTTGCTCATTAGTACGGTTGATCATCGAAGGTCAGCAGCAAACATACTGGTTAATAAAATGGAATTAAATAGGCTGCATAAAGGATATTCGTGTTATTTAACATGTTTGCGTAATCCTGAGTTTGCATTTGACTGTTTTTATTCATTTGGAGGAATACTGAATCTGTTTTTGTCCAAGTGAGATGAGTAAATACATGCTGATATTTAGTCTAGAATTACAGTATCCTCATGTTTACTCGGCGCAGCATGTTTACACAAGCCTCTGCACTTATACTCTTGATTTCTCTCAACATGGGGACAGGAGGGCTCTCAGTCAATACATGGCAAAACAAAGTAACTGGCGTAATTTATTTGAAAAAGTAACTCAGATATTTTCTTGTAAATCAAAAAGTAATGCATTACTTTACTAGCTGCTAAAAAGTAATCTGATTACACAACTCGCATTACTTGTAATGCGTTACCCCCAAACACAGTCGGTAAATAAAATCAAGCTAAAAGTACAAAAACCTGTGAAACCGAGTAGAATTGACATTAATTGATGTAAAAAGTTAAATGGAAGGGAACAAACGTTTAAAATTGGGGGGAAACTGCACAGTATAACTAATACTGTCACTGATTGTGTTTTCTCAGAAGCACAGATATTTTACAGATGTTGACTTAAAGCCCTGATTGTAAGTTTCCAGGAGTGGTGAGTGATTGTGATGTGTTTGTCATAATCGCCATCTAGTGGAAAATGGACATTTACACCGTCAACTTGAAAAAGCCAGACTCTCCGCACCTAAAGCACGTGTGCTCAATGTAAATTCTATATATTGAGCACAAAAGAAGATATATAAACAGTTGCTGATAGTCATTGACTTCAATGGTATGGAAAGTATGCTATGGAAGTCAATGGCTTTCTTCAAAATATCTTCTTTTGTGTTCGACAGAAGAAAGAAAGTCGTACAGGTGAGGGTGAGTAAATGATGACAGAATTTTCATTTTTGGGTGAACTATCCCTTTAAACCTAAGGCCTAAGATGGTTGCTGAGCTTGTTCAGTCACTCAGCCTGGTCAGACTGGTTTGTTGGCTGGGTTTAGAAGTTAAACCAGGCTGGGAAATCAGACCAGCTTGGCCAGGATGTGAGACCATCTAAAATCAGCTACACTGTAAAAAATGATTTTGATTTTAACAGTAAAATACTGTAAAAATACTACAGTAAAAAACGGTTAACTGGTTAACAGTAAGTTTCCATACTATATACGGTGAATAAATGTAATTACATTTAATGTAATTTCACAGTAAAATACTGTTAAAAAATATTTTCGGAAGTGAAAAAGAAAACTTAATTGTATAATTTACAGTGAAAAACTGCAAATTGACACTCCCAGAATTCCCTGCATGACACTTCATATTTTATGTTTTTTTTGTTGAAATAACATGTTTCTTCTTAGTTTTTTCTTATCAGTTGTGTACATTAGGGTTCAATCTTACATCTAATGTTGTTAAATGAATGTTTATTGCATGTTTTCAGTATCGTGTGTGTCACCATGATGGAGTTTAGTGTTTGTGTGAATGAGACTGTGTGCACCTTCTATATATAAGTATTGCCCTCCTCAGCTCGTAGTGAAGCTGTTTGTGATGAGCTTTGGTTCATCATGTGACTTTGTCATCACCACCAGCTTTTGGTGGTTATCAGTTCATTACAATGGTTCAAAACAGATATTAACACTTCAATATGTTGGTTTATTAACATTACATCAGTTAATGAAATACGGTATTTTATTGTGAATTTAAGTTAAGTCTGTAAAACCTAAAATGTTGCTACCATATTTTTTACGGTGAAGTTCTGGCAACCACAGCTGCCGGTATATTACCGTAATTTTTTTTTACAGTGATAGGAGTAGCAAACAAGCATCTCTTTGCAGCATCCTTTTCCCCAAACATATCATGGACGTATTTTTAACCCTTGTAGAAATCCATCATTGGCATCATGTTTCCTGCATGTAATTATACAGAGGGGTCATAAAGCGAACACACACACACACACGTCACTGCATCTTCACATCCTCAGGAAATGTGTTTTTGTGAGAGTAGCGGGTGTTAATAGATTTCAGATCGCTTGCAGCTGCTCACAAAGTGCTTCAAAGTGAAGAAGCGCTGGATGAAAGAATGCCCGTCATCTGTCACAGCCCTCTTCATGGGATAGAGACACGCAACACTGTGGGCTCGTCCCAAAATACAGTCCTCCACAAGGTCACAACTGCACGCTAATTTCCTCAAGTACTTAACCTTGAGAAGATTTGTCTACATATTTCTCATTTTTGCCATGAGAAAACTGACCTTGTTTCCTCTGTACCGAGTAGTTTATTGACACGATGAAAGACAAACTTCAGCATAAATGACATGAAGCTGTATGTTTTCACAGTCAAACAAATGCTTTCATGTATGCTCTACCACATATTTTATAATTCAACGACTGACTGCTGTTAATCAAGTGTGACAGCCAAAGGCATTTCTTGTTTGTTTTTTTACAAGCTCAAAAATTTTTACAGGTGAAGATGAAGAAAACCTATACTTTTAGATATCTAAAATCCTAATAATCTTAATCGAATAGATCTGTATACTGTATATTGTCAATTCTGTTATGTTTATACATGGCTGCGTCTTGTCACTTTTCACCTGATGTTTTTTCCACGTCTCATTGGCACCTTACTAAGTTCCTGCCAGTTTTATATGGAAAAAAACTGTTAAGGTGTAATGCCTCTGATTTAAATTTTAAATTTTAAATATTTTTCTAGCCATTCACTCTGTGTCATATGATGTCAAATAATTAAATTCAAATAGTTAAATAATAAAAATCAGTTTGTTAAAATAAACAAACAAAATAAAATTTCAACTCATATATATGTGATAATACATAAACTATAGGCCATAATATAACATTATGAACCATATCAGGTTTTACAAATAAAAGACATATTCATTATGGGGTATTTCACCCTCTCACATTATACATTTCAGGGGCTGATATCACCAAAACTGGCATTTTGGCTGGATCCCCCATTACATTACATTAAATTTAAAATATAAATTATAAATGTATTGTCCCAGTAAACAAAATTCAATGTATATGTGTAAATGGTTGGAGAATCTTTAAATAAGCATTACAAACTATACTAGGTTTTATAAATAGAAAGAGATTTTCATTATGGGCTATTTCACCCATCCACATTATGAATATCAGGGGCTGATGTCACCGAAATTGGCATTTTGGCCTGATTCCCCATTATATTGCTATATTACATATTACTGTTTTTACTGTATTTTTGTTTAAATAAATGCAGCCTTGGTGACCATAAGAGACTTCTTTTAAAAACATAAAAAAATCTTGCTGACCCTGAATATTCCAATGGTAGTGTAGTAATATTATATTATATTATATTATATTATATTATATTATATTATATTATATTATATTATATTAGTGTTAAATATATTTAAAATATAACATTATTTAATATAAACAGATTGTCCCAGTAAACAACATTCTGTTCCACTGTACATGTGTATGGTTGGAGAATCTTCAAAATAAAAGTATCTGTTAAAGTAAGTCAATCACACACATCATGGTGTGCATCATCTAAAAGTGAGCTTTAAAACAGGGCATATAATATTGATCAAAACATCCAACGGACTCTATAAATCAATGAATTACGAGGGGGTTCAGTTCTGAAACACTGATTGGTCACATGGTCACCCGTAATTGGGCATAAGTGGCATCTGGGAAGTAGAGGCAATGTGGATTTTTTTTTTTTTACATCAAGGAGCCAGTTGGCATATGGTGAGACCTTTGAACTGTTCCTCATACTTCACTTATTGGCATGGTGTCATGCTTGACGTGGGGAAACTATACTGCTAGTCTGTTCGGAATAGGTTATGGATAAAAGAAAGAGAGAGAGTTTGTGTGAAAGAGACTGTATGGTAGTTATCAAGCGTAGCGTTAGTTCTGGCAAGTCACGTTAATCAAGCTCACATCAGCTGACCTTCAGCTGATCCCCATCTACCTATGAGACTACGACACCTGTCTAAGCATTCACATATAAGGTCCCGCAGTAGTATCAGCAGTTTTCGCATTGCTCAATAGCTAATTACCCTCCTCCATCCCCAACTCCTCCTCTGTCTGTCGGGATTCAGCCTTCTGATTCTCCTTTGAATCAGACTAATTCTAAAATGTGTACATAAAATTATTGAACTTTAACAATATCTGCAATACATTTATGTTAGTTCTATTCTGTTTACCCTGGGGGTTATCGCTGCTCTCCCTGCTCTCATCCATGCTAGGCTGCATGGCCTCCATGCAGGGAGTTCTTGCCCAGAACAGAACCATACCGCCAATCCAAACTGTATGCTAATTGTCAATCATCTTTGACGATAGTGGTCCTAACAGAATGAACCTTTATAGACATGGTGAACTGTGGTGATTGGACGTGTATGTGACACAAAAATGACAATTTTGCCTGTCTTGTGTATTCGTATGTTTATGTATGTATGGTTGTGACTGCATGACCATAAGAGACTTCTTTTAAAAGCATAAAAAAATCTTGCTGACCCTGAATATTCCAATGGTAGTGTAGTAATATTATATTATATTATATTATATTATATTATAGTAGTGTTAAATATATTTAAAATATAACATTATTTAATATAAACAGATTGTCCCAGTAAACAACATTCTGTTCCACTGTACATGTGTATGGTTGGAGAATCTTCAAAATAAAAGTATCTGTTAAAGTAAGTCAATCACACACATCATGGTGTGCATCATCTAAAAGTGAGCTTTAAAACAGGGCATATAATATTGATCAAAACATCCAACGGACTCTATAAATCAATGAATTACGAGGGGGTTCAGTTCTGAAACACTGATTGGTCACATGGTCACCCGTAATTGGGCATAAGTGGCATCTGGGAAGTAGAGGCAATGTGGATTTTTTTTTTTTTACATCAAGGAGCCAGTTGGCATATGGTGAGACCTTTGAACTGTTCCTCATACTTCACTTATTGGCATGGTGTCATGCTTGACGTGGGGAAACTATACTGCTAGTCTGTTCGGAATAGGTTATGGATAAAAGAAAGAGAGAGAGTTTGTGTGAAAGAGACTGTATGGTAGTTATCAAGCGTAGCGTTAGTTCTGGCAAGTCACGTTAATCAAGCTCACATCAGCTGACCTTCAGCTGATCCCCATCTACCTATGAGACTACGACACCTGTCTAAGCATTCACATATAAGGTCCCGCAGTAGTATCAGCAGTTTTCGCATTGCTCAATAGCTAATTACCCTCCTCCATCCCCAACTCCTCCTCTGTCTGTCGGGATTCAGCCTTCTGATTCTCCTTTGAATCAGACTAATTCTAAAATGTGTACATAAAATTATTGAACTTTAACAATATCTGCAATACATTTATGTTAGTTCTATTCTGTTTACCCTGGGGGTTATCGCTGCTCTCCCTGCTCTCATCCATGCTAGGCTGCATGGCCTCCATGCAGGGAGTTCTTGCCCAGAACAGAACCATACCGCCAATCCAAACTGTATGCTAATTGTCAATCATCTTTGACGATAGTGGTCCTAACAGAATGAACCTTTATAGACATGGTGAACTGTGGTGATTGGACGTGTATGTGACACAAAAATGACAATTTTGCCTGTCTTGTGTATTCGTATGTTTATGTATGTATGGTTGTGACTGCATTTCTGCCAAATAAGACAAGCCTCACATCACAGTTCAATCATCTGAAATAATTCCTTTGTTTTCAGTTACGGAAGTTAAAATCCATAGTCACCAGAACAGCAGCACAAATCATTAAAGTCTGGTCTTGCTCACATTTTCAGTCAACTCATGCAGCACAGCAAGGGGTTGCTGCATATATAGGAGATGGAGTGAACAAACTAAGCGTGATTGGTTGGCAGCTGTTTAGCATACTCTCCCTGATTGGCTAAGGAGCTGACATTGATGGATTGGTCCTTTACTGATTGGTTCCTCTAAAAAATGACGTTCTCAAATGCAGGGCAGGGCTAAACCTATGGGGTGTGGCTAATTTAATGTGTGCTGTCAATCAGCGAAGGCCCTCAACACAAAAATAAATTGTTAACAGTTTTTACCGCCAACATTTTTGTTTAAAACTGCTATATTTATGATTATCAACTCAACACATTCTAGAAAAGACAAGTATTTCATGCATACCAAATGTACACACAGTTTCACTTTTAATCCAGTGAACAATTTAACAATTTCTCTATTTACCACAGTGGAACTAAAGAAAAAGCATGGAAAAATCAAAATCAGTAAGATTACAATCTTGAAAATGAAGGTAAAATAACTGATGAAAACCTATTTTTCAAGCTTTAGCGAGCGATTAATAAATCAAGTGTTCATGACATCCTGGCATGTTCCTCCAGAATATTAACTATTACTCAAACTGCTGAAAGAAAAGTATGAAATTAACTATTTTAATCATCCGTTTCTTGGAAGAGCTGAATAGTAGGCCTATGGTGTATTTTGGAAGCCTGTGTTATTTAACTATCATGGTCCTTTCCTTAAGTATCATACCAAATTACACCGCGCTGTCATATGGACTTAAAATCATATTAAAAAATGTGTTGGGCTGGATCTCGAGATCTCATGAAATGAATTCATCCATGAAGCCAGGCGCTTCAAGCAGATCCAAGGCCACATGGAAGGCCTGAGCTCATAGAGAGACGGCCCGCGGTTTGTCTCCTGTTTCTCGTCAGGTCGCCTGCCAACTCTGCGTCACCCAATCAGGGCGCCCAGAGGAACACATGGTCCGCGGGGCTCCTCTATACCCTCGCGTGCCGCACGCCCCATTTCAAATAAACACCCGGATCCACTTGGCGCGGCGAGACCCGCCATCTGCCCAAACAGAGACGGCGGAAAATAAATGCCACTCTCCTAAACAAATAAACCTCCGTGCCGTTCAGAACGCCCGAGATGGGAGCACGGGATAGGAGAAAATACGATTTGTCCTCGCGAAGGGTAAACACGGCGACAGGGCTCTGAATGTATGAGGAGAGCCGGGGAATGGAGAGGTTTCACAGAGCATACAGTCAACGGGAAAGCAATCAAGGGAAAGTGTGTAGGCAAAGTCGTTTGGAGAAATAAATGATAAAGTTTTCAGGCAGAAAGCCACAGGGCCTCCACTTATATAAGTCAAATGTCAAAGCCCAATTTGCTAGTAGATGACAACCATAGTAGCCTAGATATCCACCTAGAGAAAAATATTATTTTAAACGTTTTACAAAAATAAATAAATAAAATAAAAATAAATAAATAAAAATAAAAAACGGTCAAGTGTTGAATAATTCGACATAGCCTAAAAAAATTAAAATATATTTATTTGGTGTAACATATTAGCTGAATAATAAACCAGTTAATTTAGATCTTATCACATGAAGCATAATTTTCCTTTTACTTTAGGCCTACAGGTTCCGTATTGTCGGTCATTATTGAATTCTCAAAATACCATGTTAGCTGTTGCAATTTCAGTTGTATTTGTAACCTTTTGTTGCATATTTTACTGAAAAAGGCCAAAAATATACAAAAATATCATTATCACCAAGCTGGCTAGTCTCTTGATCTTTCCAACCACAAAGCATTTGAATGTGCCATACTCGTTATTAAAGCTTCAGAAGTGCAATGAAGGATGCATTGAAGGTAGCATTACTATTATATATATGTGTGTGTGTGTGTGTGTCATCTTAAAATGATTTCTGAAGGATCACGTGACACTGCATTAGAATGTCTGAAATGAGTATTTTTGTTGTTACGAAAATTGTTATGAAAATGATCTTGAAGAAAAAGTATACCTATCATGTAAAATACTTTTTATGAGCAGGATTTTAATAAATTGATTGCTTAATGTTAAAAAAGTTGGATTAATTCCAAATTGTCCTTATATTATAATCATTATCACATCATGTAATCGTTGTTTTAACATGTTCGTTGTTTTTGCTTAAGTTAATACATGATGTTAACTTACTGCATAATTTGTATTATCTCATAACTGTACATTTCTGCCATATGAATATATTACTCTATTACTAATATGCGTGTAGAAACAAAGCTGCTTTGAAACTATATTTATTTGGAAAATCAAATATTAAATCACACATATTAAAAAAACGGTCAAGTGTTGAATAATTCGACATAGCCTAAAAAAATTAAAATATATTTATTTGGTGTAACATATTAGCTGAATAATAAACCAGTTAATTTAGATCTTATCACATGAAGCATAATTTTCCTTTTACTTTAGGCCTACAGGTTCCGTATTGTCGGTCATTATTGAATTCTCAAAATACCATGTTAGCTGTTGCAATTTCAGTTGTATTTGTAACCTTTTGTTGCATATTTTACTGAAAAAGGCCAAAAATATACAAAAATATCATTATCACCAAGCTGGCTAGTCTCTTGATCTTTCCAACCACAAAGCATTTAAATGTGCCATACTCGTTATTAAAGCTTCAGAAGTGCAATGAAGGATGCATTGAAGGTAGCATTACTATTATATATATATGTGTGTGTGTGTGTGTCATCTTAAAATGATTTCTGAAGGATCACGTGACACTGCATTAGAATGTCTGAAATGAGTATTTTTGTTGTTACGAAAATTGTTATGAAAATGATCTTGAAGAAAAAGTATACCTATCATGTAAAATACTTTTTATGAGCAGGATTTTAATAAATTGATTGCTTAATGTTAAAAAAGTTGGATTAATTCCAAATTGTCCTTATATTATAATCATTATCACATCATGTAATCGTTGTTTTAACATGTTCGTTGTTTTTGCTTAAGTTAATACATGATGTTAACTTACTGCATAATTTGTATTATCTCATAACTGTACATTTCTGCCATATGAATATATTACTCTATTACTAATATGCGTGTAGAAACAAAGCTGCTTTGAAACTATATTTATTTGGAAAATCAAATATTAAATCACACATATTAAAAACATGTGCTGCATTATTATTGGCTGTTTTTACAGTGAGTCTGTGCATCAACCTTACATCCAGCAGAGGGCAATACAGCATCAAGATGCAGTTGGACCAGACCGACCACAAAAGAGTTTCTGAGGCCTTTTTCAATAATTCTGATTAAACCACCTCATATGTACACTGTGTGTTCCTGGCCTTGCCTTGCCTTGTGTTACAGGTTATCCATGAAACTTCAAGAATCTGAGATATATGAAGGCACAGAGCGGTGCCTCTTCTTCAGTCACTTTCTAAATTGTTATGTTCATTTTTAAGTATGGTGAAATGTCATGTGATGGACTGGATTCTGAGAGTTTAGAGGTGGTATCACATGCTCATATCTTATGGGAAAAGATTTTATGATAACATTAAAAAAAAATAAAAAAATGCTCCATGATTTTAAGAGGCTGATTTGTTAAGCTACATATTCTTAAAAAAATGCATAAAGAAAAAGTCTTTCTCTCTCTCTCTCTCTCTCTCAAACCCAGGGCGGAGAATGAGATGATTGGCTATCTTTGCGTTTCGTCATGCAAGAGGCAGGGCTGTCACAGAAAGCTGTCCTTTTAGGGACATAACTGAGGTGGGCAGGATGGAATGAGCGGGCGTGATAGGGCGATTGTGTCAGAGAAAGCAAGATTGACAGGAGTGACAGCTCCATTTATTGGCTGCTAGAGTCTAGTCAGCAAAAGGGCATTCAGGGCCACCGGCTGGCTCTGCTGGCGGCCTGTTCAGTCGGCGCCTGGTGAGTAAGCATTTAGACAACAGCCCTCACTGCTGCAATGCATGGGAGAAATATCTCTGTCAACACTGACTGTGATCTTTGACGGTGCCTCTAAAGAGGAAGGTCATACATATGAATGCAATCTCTGTCACACTCTTTTTCACACACACTCTCGCACATAAACACACACAAAACCAAGCCTGACATAAATTGCACATAATGCCATGTTGTCAAAGTTCCTTGGCACAAGGATTCAGAAGTAAATAGCCTTGACTAAAGGTTCAGAGTCCTGACCCTAGAAACATGTCGCTGAAATTTTCTCAGCACAGTTTGTTTTGAATGTTGTCTTTGTTGAATGATTATAGCTTTAACACATTGACTGTAATATCATTTCATGTTTGGAGTTTTATATTCTTGATCCTTCAAAAGTAGTGTGGAGGCAGAATGAGGCTTCTATGTCACCCAATGCAGTCATTTGATTTAATTCAAATCAGGGTTGTGTGTCATTCAGAATTTCAGTGAGAATGCCTTTTAAATTCCAATTAAATTTTTGAATTTGAGTTGAGGGAGCAAACAGGATGCTGAATTGCAATTTGAGTTTTGAATAGTTGAATTGTAAAAGAAATGTAAAAGTTTGTCAAGACAAAGGAAACACCATGAAGGCAAACTTTGTGTGATGGCTTGACAAAGCCTCGTTTTAAAGTTCTGAAAGTCTGAAAGCTTGACAGCATTATAGGCTTACAGAGCGATCAATTTAATTTATGTAATAAATATAAAAAAAGTGTTCATCTGTATACAATATTGTTCAAAAGTTTGGGGGTTAGTAAGATTTTTGAGTTTTTGAAGGAAGTCTTGAATGCTCACCAAGGCTGCATTTCTTAGATCAAAAGTACAGTAAAAACAGTAATATTTTGAAATATTATTACAATTTTAAATAACCGTTGTTTATTTAAATATATTTTTAAAATGTGCATGCATGCGATGCAAAGCGGAATTCTCAGCAGCCATTACGCCATTCTTCAGTGTCACATGTTCCTTCATAATTCTATTTAGCTGATTTACTGCTCAAGAAACATTTCTTAAAGTTAGGCCAGTGCAATTAAAATTCCAACCCATTGATTGAAAATGAGTTAATTCTCGGTTGTGATTCAAATAATAAAATCACATTGTATTGTACCCCTGAAACAGTTTTCAGGATGTATTGACATTACTGACAGTGTAATATTTATTTAATCTTTTTTGGTTTCTCTTTGTCTATTTCCAGTAATGCACGAAGCCCTGGAGTCATAGTAAACAGCATCTCTAGTACTTTAGGAATTTTATCCAACATGGAGGATGAAGAGATTTTTCCTGGTGGGTTCTGGGAACTCTGTGTATGTGATTTCTGATAAAATAATCCTGCAGTTGTAACTTTGGTCAAAAGTCCCCTGTACTTGTTGCGCTTGGCTAATGAATGTCTATGACAATATTTAACTCACAATTTTGGCTTCTTTGCACACACATCCACACACAGGCACAGATACACACACATCAAACAAAAATCATTCTTTTATATATGTTTGCATAACCTTTCCATCAAACAAAGGTGAAAGAAAACAAACACTCTCCAAAGGAAATGTCCCTCTAAAGGAAACATGCTCACTTGGTGTTACAGCATATTTTGGTACTAAAATATTTGTGTTTCGTTTTTTTAGAAGCATCGACGTCCAGAGGGTTGCGACCTCAAAATGAGAAAACTGGTGATGTTACAAAACCCTCAAAATGAATGGGGATTACGCTTAAGTATTTCATACCAACTGCCATAGTTATAGTCAATATTATATAGGAAAGGTTTCACCACCATCAGTCCAGGACTGAGATGCAGTGTCCTTCAAGCTAATTAAAGTAGGCGATTCATGTACTTAGAAAAGGGCCACAGAAAGTACCACCTAATATCCTAAAGCTGTCATGCTCAGAGAATCACTTAATAAGGCACATAATCGTAAGAGCCCAAGACCTCAGATGACACTAAATCAATTGGCAGACGGTAACTCCTCAGGCGGGTCACGGTACCTAAGCTCTGAGTTATGACTTTCGGGGTGCCCCAGGGCTCAATACCCGGCCCACTCACACTTCTCTCCGTCCCAACTTTACCCTCTGGACTTAATTCATTTTTCCCTTGCTGGATCTGGCAGGTTGCGTGTTACTTGGCGCCTCTCAAGTCGCCGGGCCAGCAGTATGATTAAGGGAGATGGAGGAGGATAAATGGAAAAGTACAGGAACGGCGAGGAACAGTGTTGACCTAGAGGGAAGAACCTTGCACTAATTCTTTACATGCTGTATGTATCTGGCAGGGAAAGATAAAAGGTTAAATGTCTCAAGAAACCATAAGTATGTCAGAAGTGTTTATTTGATTTGTCCAAGCGTATATTGAAACAGTTGTTTGCGAAGGAAATTTAAATTATAGTACTGCATATCCGAGCTATTTGCTGTGGAGGTCTTGCTTAATCATTTCCATAGCTCATGTTGTATTTGGTGTCAATTCCCATCTACAGATGATATCGCTAAATGATGAATGGCAATCAGATGTTAGCTGTTTTTTAACAGAGTTGGAGATCGTTTTCGTACAGTAATCATGAGAAAATGCTGCGCAGAGAATTGCTTTCGCTACAAAGAACACTTAATCCTTGACACTTCTCCGTCTTTACCAACATGCGTCTCACTCATTGTTCGGTTTGTGCTCATCCCGACAAGAAGGCGTTAAACGCCAGTGGAGCTTTTCCAGGTTAGCTTCCCACATTCTCCTCAGTAATCAAGAGCTGCCTCGCAATAACGATAAATCTCTAATTTTGACGTGCGGCATAAATAAAGCAAACAGGCCTTGGTTTGATTACCCAGACTCCCCATGAACAGACGGGCATTTGAGTGGCTCTGCTATTTATCAACCTGGATCTCTCTTCCTCTCAATCTCTCCAGCACTCAAAAAACGCCGTCACTGATTGCGTTTAATGTCTAACACATGGCCTGGCCAAGCATTCCCACTGCTGCCCGGGGAGGTGTTTGGACTGATTAAGAGAACTGTTTTTGCGGCCAAAGACTTGGGTTGTGAAACCAAAAGGTTTTGGCAACGCGGCAGAATTTCGGGTGTAGCTCTAGGGATTCGAATGCGGCTGCCTCTGTGGTTAGCGGACATAGTTTCTACTCTTGGAATCTTGCAGAAGCATCCAAACGGGGAAGAAATGGCGTATAGCAGCAATTACTTAATATCCTGAGGAGTGTTCCTCACTTCAGTGCCTCATCTCTCTCTCTCTCTCTCTCTCTCTCTCTCTCTCTCACTCTTTCTTTTTATCCTCCATCCATTCAGCCCTTCTCCCTTTTTGCTGGCTGCCTGGGGTCACATTTAACCTGGAAGTGCTCTGATTGGGCGGAGGGTCACTTCACGGGCCCCCAAATTGCCTGCACCCATCTGTCACTGTCAGGCCATTATTAGTGCTATTATCATCAAAGTCACAGTCTGAATTATAGCGCATGCAAAAGCTGCGCCGCTCTGACTTAACAGTGACCTGAGCCAGGATGACAGCGAAAAGGGTTGAGACCTAACCGATGACATCACTCTAATCCCTCAAAGGCAGAAACGGCTGACGCTGAACAGAACTGTTCTGGGAGAAAGTTTGCAGGTTACACAACTTCATGTCGGCTTGAAACTCTCAGATTCATGTTAACAGACGACCATAGGCCATAGGATCTGCCTGCGGATTTATGAGCAGTATAAAGTCTAAAAGGTCTTGTTTCTTGAAGCAAATGCAATGAGTTAGATGTAAGTAGTTAATGAGAAGCAACATTTGACACGTGGGAAAGTTTACTTACTGTAAATTCATTCATTTAGCAGCAGGTGCTTTTAGACAAAGAAAAATACAAAAGAGGAATGCTACAACATAAGTGATTCATTCTAAGACTAAATAAAGGAGAATATAAAGTTAAAGAACAGTTATAGAGATTATTTTATTGATGCTTATGTGCTTAAAAGGATAGTCCACCCTAAAAATTTTGAAATTCTGTCATCATTTGCTCACCTTCATGCCATTGCAAACCTGTTTGACTGACTTTCTTCTAAAGGAATGTTGGTAACCAAACTGTTTTGGTTCTGATTGATTTCCATTGTTTTTTTTGTTGTTGTTTTTTTGGTCCATACAGTGGAAGTCAATGGGAGCCGAAACTGTTTGGTTACCCACATTCTTCAAAATATAAAAGAGGATATTTTGACGATTGTTGGTAACCCAATGGTTTTGATTCCCATTTACTTTCATTGTTTGTTTTTTGTCCATACAATGAAAGTCAATGGGGACTGAAATTGTTTCATTGCCAACATTCTTCAAAATATCCTCTTTTATATTCCACAAAAGAAAGAAAATAAGTCATACAGGTTTGGAACCAAATGGGCGAGTAAGTAGTTAAGTGCTCACAAAGAGTTTTGTGTAAGTGTGTTTTTAGGTCATTCGACCATCAAGGTAAGATGTGAAAGTATGTGTAAATGATTTTGTACTACATCTGATCTTGGATAATGAAATTAAACATAAATAAACTATACTTTTTGCCTTGCATTCGTTTTTAAATGGACATTGGATGTGAATGCTGAATTTGAATGTTTGCGTCTTAAAGGTGAAGTGTATCATCTCTGCACCACAAAGAATTTCAAAAGTCATATTTTTTGCTCACTAAACCGTAATAGAAGAAAATATTTAAACATCCGAATGTACAAAAATTACTCATCTTCAAAAAAGAGAGATCTAACCCTCAAAAATCAGGTTTTTCCCATCAAAGGCTCACAAAACCCCTGTCCGGCACTCCTCCACATTCAGTGCTGCCCTGGACACCGAATGGCCTGCATTGTTTTGTACTCTTGTGTCAGTTTATTTTGTCCCTTTGCAAAGGATCTTAAGGCAGCGCTGTTGTCCTTTTAAATTAAGCTTCTCTATATGCATGAGCGGAGGGGGGAGAGAACACTGGCAACGGAGGAAAGAAGTGCCATGGTGGGGAGTCTAATCAAGTGACAAACTGCTGAGCGGGCTCAAAACACGAGCTGTCCATCAGCGATAGGTGAGTGTGAGAAATAACTCAGTCTTGTATGCAAGTCTACAGACAAATGTTAAGAGGTGCATTTAATACAGCTATTATAGAATGTAAGTGTGTGCTCATTTGTATCATCCTTTTTTGCCTGGGTGGCTGGCCCATCTTTCTGAACATTATATAATTTTAGGGCGCTCCCAAGGGTTGATGGGAGTAAGCTCAGAGTTCAAATCTGACGCCCCCATATGGTCAATTAAATCCCACTCAGTGCCCAAGCAGGGCCTCTTTCTTTATGGCTCTTATTTACTCTTCTATTTTCATTATGTACAGAGAAGGAAAGATGGAGAAAGAGAGATCAAGAGGGAAGACAGTTCTTGTCTGTTCTTGATGCATGAGCTCAAAGGACACAAATTTCACTAGGGTTGGGAATCATAAGGAAGTTAATGATTTTAGTTCCTGATTCTAACGATTTCAGTTTATTGATAATTAATTTAGTGATTGAGAATATTCCACCTCCACAATAATTGGTCTTATTTAAATTATATTACTAATTATAAATAACATATTAGTATTATTATAAAATATTATTTAAAAAAATATTTATTACATGCACTGTTGTTTAAGTAGCACCTCCACAATAATTTATATTACTAAAATAATAAAAAATAAAAGGTCTTAATTGTAATATATATAAATAGTTTATAAGTTTTTCTATATTCTATAAATTACATTCTTATGATTTTTATTAATATATTACTATTATATAAAAATATTTAAAACATCTTTTAACACAATTTTTATTTATTTATTACATGCTCTGTTTTCTGGTCAAAAGGGGAATTATAATCCAGTAAATCCACAGTGTTCTTTATTAGTTAAGAGATGTGCAAATTGTGCAAATTAAAGTGTGCTAATTAATTTATATATTAATATATATATATATTTTTTTTTTGTATTTTTGATTTAATTAACGTTGAGACATTTGCAACCATGTCATAAAAAGGTAATGTGGATTTAAATCTTACTATTTTGCAATATAGAGTTAATTGTTAAACAGTAGCTCTGACTGGCTTTTTTTAAATGAGTAGTTCACTTCCAGAATTTTTTTTTACAGATAATGTACTTACCCTGTTGTCATCCAAGATGTTCATGCCTTTCTTTCTTCAGTAAAGAAATTATGTTTTTGAGGAAAACATTTCAGGAATTATCTCCATATAGTGGACTTCAATGGTGCCCTCGAGTTTGAAAGTCTAAAATGCAGTTTCAATGCAGCTTCAAAGGGCTCTAAACGATCCCAGCCGAGGAGTAAGGGTCTTATGTAGCGAAACGATTGGTTATTTTCTAAAAAAAAAGTATATACTTTTTAACCTCAAATGCTCGTCTTGTCTAGCTCTGCCATGCACATGCGTACTTTGTGTAATCCCGGTCAATACAGTTAGGGTATGTCGAAGAACACCCATCTCATTTTCTCCTCCAACTTCAAAATCGTTCTACATCTCTGCAGAAGTACTGACCCAGTATTTACAAAGTGAACATGCAAAGAAGGTCAAATGCCCTTTACAAAAAATTGTAAAACAGCGATGTAGAACAATTTTGAAGTTGGAGGAGAAAATGAGATGGGAGTTCTTAATAATGGGAGTTCATAATTTCTTTACGACGAAGAAAGAAAGGCATTAACATCTTGGATGACAACGGGGTAAGTACATTCTCTGTAAATATTTGTTCTGAAAGTAAACTACTCTTTTAAAGCTTCTAAGTACAGGAAACGTATATTTCTAACTTACACTGTTTTACAAGTATATTTGATTATTTCCAGGACTTCCTGCATATTTACCAGTTGTCTTTGTACTAATGGATACTGATCGTAGTAAATAGTAGTAAATGTACATTGTGCTCAATTTAGCATGTGACCTGCAAAATACAGATATTTCCAATCACTTAATGTTTTATTTACAGGCCTTTGAGGTGACCAATGTTTTTTTTTTTTTTTTTTTACTTGGTTAATCTCTCATGTCATGTATCTCTGCTTTTCCTATTTCAGAGACAGAGATGGTCACTTTGGACCTACAAATTCTTCCTTCCCCTACACCAGCAGTCAGCTTGCCTTCCTTGCTCCAGTGCATCAAGTGGACTCTCAAATCAAGAATCTAGCAGCTCCGAAGACTGCAGTCCATCCTCCCAAATAAAAAAAACATGGCCAGAGACATTTCAGATTCCTTGGACTGCAATGCCTATGGACATTCGTTCAGCAGTGGCTGATGGCAAGAGACCTTCACCAGCAGCACGGCGACAAATGGTCAGAGTTTTGGCAGATGAGATGAGGAAATATGAGCTAAACCCAACACGCGGACAATGTGTCACAGTCTGCCGAAACATCATCCGCCAGTATCCTCAAAGTTTTGCTGATCTCCGTGACAATGGTCAGGTACTAGGAAATGGTTATACCTCACTGTTAATTCTAGTTCATAAAGTTATTGTAAATGTATTAATTTCATTTAGTTTATTCATGTATAAACATTCATCATTGAGCATACATAGAGCAAATAAGCTCAAACATGCTTGCTTGACGTGAGAACCAATGAGGTTTGTTCTCGTCTGTCAGGCTAGCGCGTTTGAGTTTCCATTTACCCTGGATTTGACTGGACTTTTAATGGATGAACAGAAATGATGAAAGAATATTAAAAATAGCTTAATTTGTGTTTTGAAAATGAAAACTCTTTGAAAGTGAGGGTGACTAATTAATTACTACATTTTCATTTTTTTTAACCCTTCAACTATATTGAGCAAAAATAGAGTTAAATAAATCATAAAAATTGCAGCAACAATTTCACAATACACAGTATATACACGTGTTGACTTCAGTGTCTGTCCAGACCAGTCCACAATCAGCATTTTGAAATGCATTTGTTATGTTAAAAGAACAGGGCTCTGTGACTAGGTAAAATTATTTCAGTTTCCCTTGCATTTATTTGCAATCTGGCAGTAGAAAATGAATATGTTATATGACTGCCTGACATTTTTTCTTTGGAATGTTTTAGGTGAAAAACCAGGAAGCTGCATTCATAAATGGATGATTAGTTTTGAGGGGCAAATAATCTGTGAGGGCATCCAACCAAGTTTTCTGTCTGGACTTGCTGCTGTGTTTTTGACTTTATACAATTTCAATGTGGAGTACCAAGCTGAGGCTGCATCCACATTGGAATTCATTCAGAGGTTAGATGCTTAGATTCATATATTAATTTCTATTCACATTCTTGTTATGTAAACTTTTACCCACACTAATTCTGAATGTACGCATTTGTTTTTCAGGCGCTTCATTGGTATAAATCCTGAAAAAGGCACCAAGGGTGGACAAGTCCTATCAAAGCGGACAGGGAAGGTCGCCCACAAAAAGAAATCAGTCAACACCCGGGTTGCCAGTCTACTTAAGAAACTAATGGACTTTGAGTGGGACTTCATATAAGTGAACACACTCATTCACTGACATACCACACACACCTTACACATACTCTTCACACACGACAAAAACATGCTTTTAGTGTGTTAGTCGCACAATTTTTTCAGGTGTTCATTTTTGAATACCTACATTTTCACTTCATTCTTCATTGAATTCTTTCTTCATTCAGTAATTCTTATTCACTAAGAATTCAGTAATTCTTATTCACTCAGTAGTTCTCGGAGTCACTCATTTTGTTTTTTCTAATGTTATATAAATTTCACTTGCATCAGCCACTAATTTTGAGAATATTTTGTGATTAAAGTGGCTTTTGTTTTTCAAGTTTTTCTGAGTTTTAATAAAGCACTTTTTGAATTTACACTGCATTGTGTTCAATTTTTTATGTTTCAAAGGCTATATTTGTACATTGTATTTAAAAATGGTTTTATAGCAAGACTTCTAAGGGGTAATTCATAAAATCAAAGAAATATCTAGAAAAATAATTCCACCTTTTTTTCTTAGCAGTCCATTTCTCAATATAATAACATATTTGTAGTTTACAGTTAAAACAGTGCAAATAAACATTAATTAACCGTTAATGTTTTTGACAGTAATTTACTGTTAATGTAGAAAATAACAGCTTTATGCTGTATTTCCAAAAACAGTAACAAACTGTAAATTTCAACAACAGCAAGGTACTGTTAATTTAACAGTAACTTGCTGGCAACCGTGCTGCCAGTTACTTACTGTTTTTTAACGGGACAATTTTTAACAGTGCATGTCATATGTTAATTGGTTAGGGTGCAAAACTGTTTAAATAGTGTTGGCACTTAATAACGATGCAGGAAACATTGTTCTAGTATTTTATTTTAGACGGACTTCAGATCAGATCCTTTAGTACAAATTCTCATGCATAAGCAAATCTGACAGTCACAAGACAGACTTCAAAGCTGCTCTCAGACTAAATGGGGAATGGCAGCCTGTGACCCAAAAAAGAAGCTTTATGTTGAATGTGCAATTGATTTGTTAGGAGAGAGGTGAAAGGCCTTATGGGTAAAGTAAATAAAAGAATGCATATCAATATATCATCAATACTCCTCTTTATGCTGGTTCAGAGCCTCTCAAGAGGCTGCAATATGCAGGGCGGAGATCAATAATCGTTCTGTCTGAGCGAGAAATGGTGGCTCTGCTGTCACATTTGTAGCCTGGACTGTAATAGCATCTGCTGTGATGTAAGACGTCCTTTAGTCACGGATCTTCATGTCTGGTCTCTGCAGATCAGAAGCGTCACGGTGGATCTAGCGGGTTGAGCGAGTCATTTTGTTCACGTAAGTTAAAACAAAGTTCTCAAACGATCTGAACTGAAATAACTCTGGCCACCAGGATCGTAGCTCTCATGCTTGTCTAATTACCGTCATAAGAGAAGGTGCCAGTTCTCTTTCATCCAGCATGTAAGTGCATCTTTCTTAGTGTCTGTAACAAAGTAATTCTAGTCCGTGCCATTTGTGTCTCCTAACAGTTAGTCTTTGTGTGCTAGTAGTCAAAACATCACTTTATTGGTATTGGTGGACAGCACTGAATAGGTGTAAACAGGGTCCAAACACTTTGTGAACCTATATTTTAAATGCATGTGACTAAACCACATTTGTAATATTAGCACTATTTAATGCACCTAGCAGTGAAGCACCGCCTACTCACCTGTCAGTCATCATCCACTACTACACTAAAGGTTTTAAAAGAAGTTAAACTCAACCTAAACCTTATTTAATACAGGTAAACTGAGAATAACTGAGAATTAAACTAATTTGAGAAGCATTTTACTAGCAGGTGAGACATGATCTGTCTTGTCTGAGGACTTGTGATCGAGCCAAACTAGGTGTCATTTAAAGTGACCTGTATTCACAGTGCATATAACCGGAAGAGAGACGGTACTGGTGCACATAACACTATTTGATTGACCTTTTGTGATCCCTAGCCTGCTTTAATGAGTTACAGGATCCACTTTGTTCCAGCACAGAGCCGCTTGCCTCCTCCCATCCCTGCAGAGGCCTCTCTTTTACAACCTCAGGTGCTTCTGGATACACTTAGTGCTCACTGTAGTCACCTGGGAATGCATGGGGTCAAACCTTGCCTGACCTCTCACTGGAATCTGTGCTCACGCAGCCAAAAAAAGAAAGAACAAGTGGGAAAGAAAAAGAAAGTGTCTTGTATAATGTGCCCTATAGAGTCTCCCACAGTATAATGTCTAAAGCTTCAGATTTTTATATCATTGTTTTGGTTTTATTTTAGACAGTATATTTTTTTGAGGAAAAAAAACATGTCTTCATGTATAGGGCTTGTGATTAAGATTTTTTTTTAACTCTATTGTATAATAACAATTCCCATAAATGTATCAAATGCTTAAATTTTTCTTACAATAATTTGGCTACCACGGTTGAGCTTGACTAATGCAGTAAACTCTCCAACATGCGTAAAAATTCAGAAAATAAAATATTTACCTTCCCTCCGAAAGTGTCCACAAGATCTCACTTTTTGTCACAATTTTAATAATGTTTTGTAATGTTGTATAGCTTGTTTATAATTAAAAAGTGTTGTACCACAACTAATTCAGTATATTTCATTCGATTATGACCGTTTTGATTTTATTTAATGATGATGTCTGTGACAGTTATGATTATGATGATTTTAACATATTAGATACAGTCAAGAAGGTCAAAATCCATATTTCCAGAGGGAATAAGACATTTGATGTTTTTAAAGCTACATACATTTAATGCCAGGTTAATATAATAGTTACATAATAGTTTATCGAACATATGTTAACACAAAAAAATATGAGATTTATATCTCTAAATGTTTTAAAAAGTTAAGGGGAGACTCGAGTGTGCTTTATTTAGTGGGATGTGCCAGTAAACCAAGGCTGCTAAATAAAATAGTAAAAAATACAAAGTAATAGCGAGAGGGATCGTTACAAATGGCTAGCTATTTAACTAGTCTATAATTAATCTCACTTTCATGTACAGAATAAACATCAGATGCGATGTTTACATTATTAAAATGGCATAATGTTATCGCTAGCTAACATAGCATGTCTAGATTATGAACCGTTTATGATGTCTTTTTTCTTCAAATTGTTATAGGTTTAAGACACCACTGTTAAAACTTTTAGGGTCCCCTTTCCACACATTTTACTCGTTTTCAAGTGTTTCAAGACGCACTCGTGATGTTGACACGCCAGAGTGTCTTTAACTTTAATCGAAATGCCTCGAGCGTGAAAGTCATCAGGCTGTCACGGATCTGCGCGTGGCCATGACCGGCATGATAAAGAACAGGACGGTTTTTGGGCGAGGAAAACGGCTAATGGGCGAAAGATGAGGAGAAAAACAATAGCAAAGCGCATCCTGTACAGTGGATACGAGGCATACGAAGAGACACCCGAAGAAACCGGCGCGAGGGCGAACCACGTCCTCAGTGTATGTAAACATCAAGCTTTTGTTGCGTATGTGTCATTGTTTTGCAGTGCCTTGATTTAATTATGTGACTGTCTTTCAGCAAGAGCCCGCGAAGAGGAGAAAATGGAGAGAACCAAATGGAGAGGACATCTCATCTTGCAATGCTGACTATGTTAAGTTCAAAACAAAGGTCTGTTCCTTTTTTATTGCTGAATCAATATTGGAATCCGTTTTGTTTTTAGCTGATAAGCCTTGCTGAATAGATTAAAACATCTGTTCCAGTGACAATTCTTAACATTTATAGCTTTTAAGATTTGAATAACAAAATGAATTCAAATAATGAAAATGTATGACAGATAAATTGTATCTTCCGTGTGATTAAGGAGCTTTAAATGATTTATTTCAGACCTGCTGCATATCTGTAGCCTAGTTCAGTGAGGGTTAATAGGATCACAGTAGCCTATACTGTAAAAATGAAGACACTGGAGGCATTATCACACTGGCAAAACACTCTCGAGAACCTTTAAGAACCCATTTCAAAAAGGGAAATCAGTTCTCCGAGGAGCTTACATGATGAAGCCCCAAGAGTTCCTGCAAGAACTTAAAAGACTGCCTTCGGTTCCTTCAGGAATCCCATCATGAGGGAAAGGATTCCAGGCACTTCAATTATATATTGAACTATCTAATAATGTAACAGGATATTTGATGCATCTTCAGGTTTCTGCCAGTGTGAGGAACCTCAAAACGATCATTTTTTTTATATTACTAGCCAATGTCATTTTGAAGTTGCAAACCAAACCAGAACCACTGGTTTGTTGTATTTTCTTTCATATGTATTTTGCTTGCTCTCGAACAGGCTTTTGAGGTTGACAAGCCCCTTGGAGATGCAACAAGGGATGCACATTTTACTATGGAGGTAATATGGCACTAAATTCCACTTTTGGGCTACTTTATTAATAATCTAACATTTAACTTACTGCATAAATTAAATTAAGCTTCTAAACATCTACTGTGCAATGCCTTTTGAGAATTTGGAGCCAAAATGTGATTGCACTTAAACTCATTCAGCTCCAAACACTTGTTTTCCATGCTTAAAATGATCATGGGCATTTTTGGTAAATTACTGGTACAAGTTTAAACCAATGTGTCCACTCAGTTTATAATGTGACGTGGATGACGTAATCTTCTTCCAGGTGCTCGGAAGCCTCCAATCACGTTCAAGGGCGGAGCTTGTCGCCATGGTGGTGAGTATGCAGAGGGAGATGGACGGCCTCCGAGAACAAATCAGAAGCCTTACAGGTAAAGCAGTGGACTTCTGAAATGTGTCCTTTCAGGGTTTGGTTTTTTATTTTACAGCAATGCATTTCCATTGGCAGGGAAAGATTTACACCCAGCTGAAAACTCGTTCACAGATCATTTCATGTTTCAAGATCATTTCAATTTGAGGAAAAGTTCAGCAAGTTCATGAGGAAACTTCACGTCAAAGAAAGATTTAGTGTTACTGGGGTGTGCCATGTTACACAACAGGTTACCTCTTACCATACTTTTTTTTTTACAGCTTGTGGGAAGTTGGCTCAGACACTTGAAGAGCTGATTGAGAAGAGTGATAGATGGCTGTGCGGCAGCCATGAAGCTGCAACTCCCAGCATTCCAAGGGAGCTTGAGAGAAGCAGGCCACCCAGTCACATTTCTCCTCCAAGGGTGCTTAGTGGAAGAGCAGCTGAATGTGCAAGTTCAGAGCAGCAGGGGTGTGGTCAGTATGAGGTCACACAAACAATGCCTCAAAGGAATGGAACGCTTCCCGAACAAAAAGTAAGAGTTACATTTTAGATGCTTCTGTAATCAGCTTTCTCATTTTGGTGAAATTTAATGTACATTTTTGATAAATGTTCTTCATAGAATTTCATGTGTTTAATTGTTTTGAAATAAAAAGTTGTATTTTTTTAGCCACAGTTGCTGTTTTTTGCTACTGTTTCATCGTTGGGCTGCACTTATTTTAATAGTCGATTAATCTGCTGGTTATTGCTTTGATTAATCAGACATAATGTTCAATGCTCTCACTCGAACCATGTGAAAAGTAAAGTGATGTTTACATTGGCTCCCAAAATATTTTACAATAAAGAATACAATATGGAATGGTTATAAAAAAGAATAGTTTAAAATATTTTTTAAATAAATAAATGAACACAGCATATTAGACAAAAGTTCCTGTATTCAAAATGTTTTTTTGTTTTTCTGGGGCTGCAATTAACGACTATTTTAGTAATTGATTAATCTGCTTGTTAAAATTTTTTAATTTGTCATTGTCTGTTGAAAGCAGCAAACAATCAAAATTATTAAAATGATCAAACCAACTAAGTATGTACCGTTATTTGGATATATATGAATTATGCATGATTTAAAATCGTTTCTGTAAAAATATAATTACCTGCATTTATGATTTCAGTTGTGGCTCATTTAAAACTACAATTGGTTGTTTAGCTAATATTTGAATGACTTGCCTGCACAATCACTATTAAATATTGAAAGTTTAACAATGACAGCAACATTAAATTGCTTTCTGTAAGAGTGCATTGTTTTGCAAATGCTTGCATTAAAAGAGCAGTAAAATGAAATGAAATGTATTTTTAGGTCGTAGTAGTGCATTTTGAACCGTATGAAATATCTGACTAATCAATTATAACATTTATCGTTGATTATTCAGTTTTATTATCGGTTTTAAAAATTTGTCATTCATTGGTTGTTGACTACATTTTCTTAGCTTATCCACAACATCTTTTGTGTTTCTTCCTCCAGGTTATCACTGCTGATCTCCTGGAGCGCTGCAACACAGGGACCACCGCTCGACATGCATGCAAAGTCAAAAACAACTATCAATGTCTTATAATATGCATTTATTTTTACCTTATTTGCTCAACGACTCCCAAACGTTTTGCTCAACGATTCATTTTTCCAAACCCCTCTTTTGCATGATGTTAATTTGCGGTGATTGGTCCGATTGGTCTCATTGTCATTTCATCATGCCTGTAATGCCTGATAAAGCAGCATTTGTGAGCGCAGTGCTGCTTTGTGTACAGAGTTACTGGGGAAACAGCTATTTTTACCTCTCCAAAAGCGGCACCTAGTGGCAAAGAATGAATTAGCATTTTCATTCAGACCTATGCGAAAATCGACTGATGGTCAAATTTTCCCGGGTCTGCGCGCGCAACAAGTTGGCGGGCAATATGCTAATGTTTCATGTTGACGTCAACATGAAACGGCTTGGGATTCGTTTTAAAAACGACTCGTTTCAATGATTCAGAGTCGACTCTTTTTTTTGAGAGACAATAACTTTATACACGGTGCACTTTCAGATTTAAAACGTTGCAGGATGTTTTCATTCATTTAGAGCTGTGTTACACACTGCATGAAAGGTAATTTTCAAAAATCCATAATAGGGGCACTTTAAATCTCTGCTTGTGCTGTACTTTGGGTTGCTTATGACATACATTTGGGAACCATTGTCATGAATTTGTAATGGGATGCCCTTATAAACAGACTGTTGTCAACAAAAGAGAAGTTTTAATGGCTCCCTGTGGTTTTCTGCCAAAATAAAAGCTTGATGTTTTAACATTGTAAGAAGAAGAAAAAAGTATAATATAATTTTAATATTTGCATAAAATAAATAAATATTTTGCAATGAAATATAAAAATGTTAAGAGTTATTTTTATTATTTTATTTATTTAATAATAATAATAATTATCTAAATTTTGGGCCAAATTATGCCACCCAACAAACAAGCCCAGCAAACCTGGAGCTTTTTTTTATTAAAAAAAAAAAAAAAGGCAATACATTTTTTCCCCACAAATCGTGCAGCCCTATTTTTGAGTGAACTATCCATTTAAGATCCTGTTTGAAAGGTTTTGTCTAGAGTACATGACAAACTATGTGTATGATTTTTATCATGTTGATTACACAAAACTGCGACTTCTTATTGATTTGAAATGGCAAAACGAACCCCGGAGTCACAGTTAGAAGTAGATGGAAAACTGTAGCTTCGACGTACCTCCAGCATCACTGCCAGACGTTATCACACACTGTTTGTCATGTGCTAAAACTTTGAACCAAGCTGTGAACTGTGAACACAGTGGCAGATGGTTAAGCATCGCTCTCCTGTAAAATGACATGGATGTCACTTGGTAGGGGGGTTACATCGTGATTGATGTAGTTCAGACTTGTGGTATTTTAGATGATCATGTTGAAAGTGTGCTCAGGCGTGTAATGTGAATATATTTTCTGTGTGTAATGTGAAATACACACGTGCCTCTTGTATCGGACTCCTCACTGTGGCCTTATCAGTCAGAAAATGCAGCTGTACAGTTCTCATTTCGAAACCACTGTGATTATATCCATTAAAAAGGACTTGTCTGTCTTGAATGTGTGGCGTCTTTTTTGTCTTGATTGCAGATTCTGTTCGTAGAAGCTCATTGAATCGGCTGCACGAAAACGCACACCTTTTTTTACCTTTCCAGACAGAAGCACACAGGCTCCTGCAGGCCATCGGCTGTGTGAGTAAATGAACCCCGCACTCACCAGCTGTAGCACCGCACCCACCCCTTTCTGGGGAAAAAAACACATCACCGAACACATGGCACAAAGGATGGCGTGGGAACTGCATATGGTACATAATCAATAGGCCTTATTGTGCACACACAACCAGAACCGCAGACACACCTTCTTTGGGCTAGACCATTATCAGTGATACATGACCCTAATCCATTTATGTGTCAATGATACAACAGATTGGGGTTCGGGAAAACGGCAGCGTCGCACTGGAGACGATATCTTCACTGATCCAGCCATCTTAAGACTCTGCCTGTATTTCCACTCATCAGATCTGCTAACAGCAAATCAATGGGCTTCTTTTGTTTCTGCAGGTTCAGACATCCTCATTGTGTCTTCGTGTTATTGGCAGCGTGTTGTGTGTGTGCGTAAATTGCTTTGATTTTGCCACCAGGATGGAGGCCTCTCCCAGAATGTTTTCTTTTATCTAATATGAGGATGTAAACGTTGTGAGGAAGCGAATATTTCATACGGCGCTACGGCGCAGCCTTTTGATCTCTGATAAAAGTCCAAACAGCTGTTTTTTTTTTCGTTTGAACTTGCATTTGTGTAAAAAAAGATAAAACTGTAATGCTGTGTTTTGTTTTGATCTTTTATATTGCATAAGTCCAAACAGCTGTTTTGTTTTTGTTTTGTGTCACTTTGCTATACTTGGTTTTGTTTGGAAGAATACAAACCCAAACAGTTGTGTTGCATTGTGTTTTGTTGTTTTGAACACAGACACATTCTTCAATAACCCTCAGTTCGGTTTTAATTTGAAGTCTTTGACTCATCTTGGGAATCTTGTTGTTCTGTTTGTCATGGCAGTAGGACAGGAAAAGACCAGCTGTCATGTTTCCAAATCAACAAAGGCTGTTTTTATATGCATTCTCTTGGGCTGAGTATGATTTTCCACCAGCAAGACTCCAAGAAATCCCCTCGTTCAGACACAGTGGTCTGAGCACAGTTGACATTCATAGACATGCATGTAGGAAGAACGTGTTTTTGTGGCTGTTCCTTTCTCTGCATGTTCTCCCGCTGAGAAGTGCATGTTCAATTAAAGCGCAGGGGGTGACCATTGGTCCAAACCAAACAGAACACGCATACGGCAGCCGCGAATGTGCAGAGGCTCGGGATGGTCAGTTGTCAGGGCAACATGGCCCCTGGAGAGGGACGAGGGTGAAGCAAACACCTGCCCTGCTCTGATCTGTGGGGAATTACTCTGACTGAGAGCAGATGAGGATCCTTAAAACCGAGAGAGCAAGCGTGAACAAGCAAGGAGGAGGAGGAAAAGCGGGGTGAAAATGTGAACATCTGCCCAATGAGAAGAGTGGAATTTATTTATTATCAGGAGGAAGAGGTGGTTCCATGGGGTGGTTTGATTAATGTCCAACCCTCCATCTTGTCAGTCCATTTTTGTCTGCTGAAAGGAAAACAAAGCACGGGGGGTTGAGAGAGAGAGGGAGAGGGAGAGGGAGAGGGAGAGAGAGGGGGGTTGGTGGGGAGTGTTCGGTTAATGGCTGCCACTGAGGTTTCTTTTCATGTCGCTTGGGCCCGTCAGCTTTGATTGATGGCTCAGACAATGATTGGACAGACCCTTAGCTCCTGCTCACCAACCATGGGCATTATGGGAAAAAGGAGAGAAAGTGGGCGAGCGAGAAGGAGAGAGAGAGTTCTCGTCCAATCAGAGGGCAGAAAAGCACCTCTGTGGCCAATCAGATGAAGGGAGAAAATAGAGCAAGAAACCAAGCGGCTGAGAGAGAGAGAGAAAAAGTGAGAAAATAGAGACAGACAGAATGAATAAAAGAGGTGGAGATTTAGATGAAGCCTGTCTGATCTCACTCGATTATATATGTGGAAATAACAGTCGGTATGAGTAACCACTCCATCCAAACCTGTTCACTCTTTATCTGTCTCTTTCTCTCTCTCTCTGTGGTTTTTTGTTGGCATCTCAAACCCCATTTTTTCCCCTTGTGGCTGTAAGAATCCGTTAAGAATAGAAGCTGTGTCTTCATCTATCTGACATACTGTCAGCAAATCAGAGACCAGTGGTCTGTAAACACGCTGGCGTGGGGTCAGATCGCTACACGTGTACCTCAGTGTTTTGTGTCATCTAAAAAATAAAAACGATAGACTAAAAACCCAAAATAATCACAGTTTGAAGCTGCTCAGAGCTGAAAGTGTCGCTTTGAGGCACAGCGAAACGGACAGAAACGGGAAGCAACTTTTCTTTCGGGACAACCTCAAATTCGGGAGCTGTCTGTCATAATTTCCCAAGGCCGAAAGAACCACTGTAGCATGAGTCTGTCAGCAAAGAATCCCTTTGAGAATTTCTAACAGAATAAATGCCATTAAAAAAAAAAGACTTTTGATTTAACTTTAATTTTGAATATAATTTTATATTATTTTTAGGTGTTATTTTTTTTATGAATACATTTCTATAATTATTTTTTTAGAACTTTAAATTACAAAAAATAAAATAATAATAAAATAAAATTTGCACAACTCTTTATGTGTACGAAATATCCATCTTTCTTGTTTGGGAGAGAGAAAAAACAGTTTTGCGTTGCTACCATACTACATTTATTATTTATGCCACATAATGTTTGTATACTGTAGATTTTATGTATGCATAGAACATAATTTGTATTATAAATATGGCCTTAAACTCTGTGCCAAATATTGTGTCTAATAATGCAATGCTCTCCACATGACCTTTCCATTGTGAGCAATGAAGTGAAAGTAATATCAGTATATATATTCTTGACTCATTATTTGATCACACTGTTAAATGTTTTAAGACATTTTAACATAAATTAGACTAAAATGCAATTTTTTGCTAAAATATTTTATAAAGAATACATGCATATATATATATATATATATATATATATTGAGGTCATGTGAGAACAATGTAGCGTTGAAATATTAGCTCAAGTAGTGGAGCATGGTGGTTGCGCTTGCAATGCCAAGGTCAAGAGTTTGATTCCCAGGAAATACATGAGTTAATCAATTGTGTACATTGAATGCAATGTAAGTTGCTTTGGATAAAAGCGTCTGCCAAATTTCATAAATGTATGCTGAAAATGTATATTTTCACTCAGAAATTGCTAGTAAATATGACAAACGATTACAAAGAAATATGAAATTTTCGAAAAATTGAAATAGTATTTTCTTGTGAAACATACTCCAATAATCAGTAAAAAAAAAAATGTTTTATAGCATAAATGCAAGCAGTACGCTAATATCCCAGTCAGTAAGAGACAATAAGAATAGGTGTATGAAAGACAATTGTATGGTGCAAAGAAAAGAACCAATGTGTTTGTGTGTGTAAAACAGAATGGAGATACCTGGCTTTGGTTGGAGTGGGTATTATTAGGTTTGGGAAGAGGAACATATGTAGAGGAGCCGCAGGGGCCTGGGGGGACGCTTGATCCCGTGGCGCCGCTTCTCTCTTCTGCCCCCAAATGGAAGCACAAATTGAGTTGGTAGGGCTGTGTAAATTTAATTTACAGAGGTAACCCCCCCCCCCCCACCCCCCCCCCCTTCCCCACCCCCACCCGGGGTTAGGGGCATTTTTTTTTGTTGGCAAA
>NW_015505227.1:2801812-2804319 GCF_001515645.1 Sinocyclocheilus grahami
CCCCCCAACCCCCTCACCATTACCAGCCCCACACTGAGTTTAGGGTCATCTGTTTTAGTTGGCAAATTGATTTTTACATTTTGGCCCTTGTCCTCTGCAATCCAGTCCTGATCCTTCTCTCTTTCTCTCTCTCTCTCTCTCTCTCCCACTCGTTCTCATTCTAGCTGATGTTTATAGCAATATATGATGGGAACAGTTTGTATGAACATGGTGGTTTACATCCGTCATGTAGCATGTGTTCGGTCAGTTCATGTGATTTTCTTGTTGGAAACATTGGTTTATATATCTTGGATACATAATTTGTCTGTGTTTTGTTCATGGATTTGCAAATGATTCACAGATGTAAGGATTCGTGTTTATAAAAGCTTGTCTTCTCATCTGTATTGTGAACGAACTTGTCCTCAACCTTAATGAGGTTACGGCGTATGACTGTGTGTGAGTGTGTGTATGTGTGTGTGTGATTTGCCGCTTAAGAACAGTAGAAGTTGTGCTCTTCACTTCCTGTGATGATAGCAGCATTGTAGCAATTAATTAAACAAAATTAATTACCGTCCTTATCATCCGAGTACACATTCACGCAAAGCACTCTCTCCATCTTACTCTAACACACACACACACACACATACATTTACACCGAAACACTCATACGCCTGCTGTTTCTCTCTCTTTCTCTTTCCCAAATACTTTGCAGTAAAATATCCAATGGAAAATGGCATTGCTCAAAAGTTGCTCTTTCAAAGCTCAGGATATCTCATTTATGTTTCATTCAGGTATCAGCTTAGTTTCAGATGTTTTTTCCCCTCTTAAATTCCTTTGGAGAAATAGACAAAAATGCAAAGAGTGTACAAAATGAATATGTATAGTATAGCTGAAATATTTAAGATTTAAGAGAATTCGATTTTTCAAATAGAATTTTTCAGTTCATTTTGAGATATCTGACTTTTGACTGCAGTCTTTGGTGTCTGAGCACAGTTTGAGAACAGTGTTGTTTTATTGTCATTGATTATTTGTTCATATTTTGAATTCATTTTAGCGTTCATTTTAATTTGAGTTAAAGGTTTAGTATTTTGTTGTGTGTTTTTGTTCTTTTTTAGTTTTTTCGTGTGTCTGTATAGTTTTTTTTTAAGTTGTAGTTGTTAGTTTCAGTTTATTTAATCTAAAAAAATATTGGTAACTAGCTGAAATAATTTAATTTGAAATTTAATTTAATTTAATTTTATGGTTCTGTGTTTTTTGTTTTGTATTAAATGTGTCTATATAGTTTTTATCAAGTTTAGTTATTAGTATAAATTTATTTAGTTTATTTTTTTCTTGTGTCTATATAGTTTTTTTTTAAGTTTTAGTTGTTAGTTTCAGTTTATTTAATCTAAAAAAAATATTGGTAACTAGCTGAATTAAATTAAATTAAATTAAATTAAATTAAATTAAATTAAATTAAATGTTATTAAATTAAATGTTATTTTATTTTATTTTTTATTTTATGGTTCTGTGTTTTTTGTTTTGTATTAAATGTGTCTATATAGTTTTTATCAAGTTTAGTTATTAGTTTAAGTTTATTGAGTTAATTGTTTTCAACTAGCTGAAATAATTTAATTTGAAATTTAATTTTATGGTTCTGTGTTTTTTGTTTTGTTTTGTATTAAATGTGTTTATATTATCTTTATAATATAGATATTATCTTTATATCTTTATTTGACCCTCTAACTCTAGTACTCTCTATTCTAATTCTATTCTATAAAAAAAAACCTTTTAGACTTGCACTCTATTCATTTGTTTTCTTTAAAAAAACTAACACTAGCTTGCTCTATTCTTTTTCTTTTTCTTTATTGCATTACATTATTAAAAAAAACCTTGCTACGTGTATTGCGTTTTTATTCCAGTTAATGTTTATTTTATTTCAAGTAATACGGTTTTTATGACTGTAGTTTTTTTTTTTACAATAATAACCCTGTGTGAGACAATGTTGAGATCTCTTTCTCTCTCACTCTCTCTCTAATAGTAATCTTGTTGCTGTCTGGGAGCAAGAATTGATATATTAAAGAGATCCCATTTGCAAAGCTTTTTTCTTTCTCTCGAGTTTTCTACACTCTTAAAAATAAAGGTGCCAAAGGGGAGTTTTCACCGTGATAAGAAACATTTTTGGTTCCCAAAGAACCTTTCAGTGAACAGTTTTTTTCTTAGTGTGAAGAACATTTGAATGATCTAAAGAACCTTTTGGGCAATGGAAATGTTCTATGGATGTTAAAGGTTCTTCATGGAGCCATCAATGCCATCAATTTTAAGAGTGTCCAGCTTCACTATTTAATTTCCCATCATTTTTAATCCTTTTAAACTATTTACTTCAATAATTAAAAGTAGTAAATGGTTGTGGCGTGTGGCGTGTCACACAGAAGACAGATTATGCTAGTTTGTGACAGTAAGTGTCAGACGTGGGTGTGATCAAGTGGAAGAGTGGGACGTGACACTATTAAACTATTTTATTTTGACATCCCATGACGGGTTCTCTT
>NW_015505227.1:2804481-2807517 GCF_001515645.1 Sinocyclocheilus grahami
ATCTAAAGAACCTTTTGTGCAATGGAAATCTTCTATGGATGTTAAAGGTTCTTCATGGAACCATCAATGCCATCAATTTTAAGAGTGTCCAGCTTCACTATTTAATTTCCCATCATTTTTAATCCTTTTAAACTATTTACTTCAATAATTAAAAGTAGTAAATGGTTGTGGCGTGTGGCGTGTCACACAGAAGACAGATTATGCTAGTTTGTGACAGTAAGTGTCAGACGTGGGTGTGATCAAGTGGAAGAGTGGGACGTGACACTATTAAACTATTTTATTTTGACATCCCATGACGGGTTCTCTTTTCTTTTTTTATGTCTCTGAAGTCATTTCTCGTTCTCAAACGTGCACTTAGATGGAGTATTCCCCTTAAAAGAGAACTTAGTTGGCGGTTGGAGCGGTTGGGTGTGTGTGTGCCATCCTCCTGCTGTGTACAATAGTGGGGTCTTTTCCTCGCCCCCGTGTGTATGGTGAACAGGATGGGGGTTTCTGGCCTGCGGGGTTGGGCCCCTCTGGCGTCTTGAAGCGGGTTCTGAGTGAGATTGATGAGGGTCGGGACCCCCCCCTCCCCCCTCCTGGCCCACCAAGTCCCCCCCGAGGGCAGATAGTGCCTGTACACCCCCGAACACTCTCGCTTGCCAGAACTCTCCGTGTGCACGGGGCAAACCCAGCTGCGCCCTTCCGTTCCCAATCTTTCTCTTTTTTTATCTCTCCATTTATGCTTTTTAATTCTTTTATTGCTTGTTCTATCCATCTGGTTTCTTGCTTTTTGCTTTTCTCACTCGGGACTGAGTGTCCTGGCAGTTCAAAAGCTCAGTGATGATGGGTGGCTTGTGCATTTCTTCTTTACTCTTTTTCATTGTCTGAAAGCAACAGAGAGAAAGCAAAAGTAAGAGGGAGGGAAACAAACATTCTCACATAAATTCAGGTCCTGATTTATTTCGGGAGATCTGATGCAACCGAACAGCTGAAAGCTGCAATGAGATGTTTCTGCCGGTACCGCAGTGATAGAAATGCTGAGTCATACCTATTGTGGAAAACATGGTGAAAATGTTTTATTTATTTTTTCTGTTGACAGTATTTTCTTACGTGTGCAGTAATAAAAAGAGATATGTACAAAATGCCTTCTGCAAAAACAATCAACTCATAAAGTAAAATAAAATAAAATTTGGCTCTGTACAATGTTAAGATTTATTTTCTGGGAATGTATGCAAATGTGTGCATATTTTATTAGATAATGGCTCATTTGCATATTCAAACATAACATTTCAGAAAACTTGTAATACAGAAAATGTCTTAATCTACTGTTATTAATCCTTTGGGGAAATATATTATTTATTTATTTATTCTTGCTTCAATTTTTAAAAAATCTCTAAATTTCTACTTAAATTTCGTTGGAGAAATAGACACAAATGAAAAGGTAAAGGTATATAAATTAAGTTTATAAGTATAGTGTAGCTATAAAAAAAAATTGGTTTTAAGAAAATTTTAATGAGAAATATTTGAGTTCATTTTGAGATATCCGACTTTTGAATGCACTATAAATTCAAAATATGGGGATGTACAGAATATTTTGAGAACTTTTTTGCCAATTCATAAATCTCAGGATTTGATTATTTAAAGCGTTCCATGCCACACCATTCACGCTAAATATGCAGTTATATATTTTACAAATATTATTTAAATATATTTTTGTATTTTTAAAAATAAAATAAAACCAAATAAAATGTTTTGTTTTGTATTTTATTTTATAAAACAGCAAAAAGCACTATATTTTTAAATTTTATATATACAAATATTAATGTATATATATATATTTATATATAATATTTCTATTTTATATATTTAAATATATGATTATTTATTTATTTTTGATCAGATGAAGTGTAAGAAAAAGAAAAACTGTCATTTCATTTAACAATCACTGTATATATGTGCATATAAAACACATTTGAGTTTTTTTCATTTTGAGATATCTGACTTTTGAATATGCTATGAATGCTGATTCATACTCATAGTGAATAGATATCAAATGTATATAGCAGAGCAGAATAATGGGAGGAGTATGAGGTCGGAAACTAAGTGAACTTTCCACACAGACTATTTTCAGAACTCCGTTGCCAATCCATAAATCTCAGGTTGTGATTATTTAAAGCTTTCCACGGCGCACCATTCACACTAAATGGTGTGAGCTACATTCCTACGCTACGGAAAAAAAGCCCCCAGAAGGCTTCTTCCATTACTTCTCATTAACTACGGCCCCCGTGGCTGTTGATGTTACACTTCGGTTGATTAAACGTTTGTCATTTACACTTTCATCAAGCATCTCTGATTCTGTTCCAGTGTGAACATGTCAGTTGTCGTCGCTACACGTCCGGTCGCGATGAAAGATTTTTATCAAGTGACCAATCCAAACTCTCAGAGCTGGTTTGAAGGGCAGGCTGAAGTCAGCCGTGACCATCTCTGTAAAATGTTAGGAGTTGTTGTGACAGTTATCGTGTTGTGTTTGTGATTTTATTGCACGGAGTAAATGAGTTTTAACAGATGAAGTTTGGGTGTTGAGATAAAATGTCAGTTCAAGGCCTCTGAGTGTCGGATTTACAATTGATTTACTCTTTCCAGAGCTTGCCAAGACTTAGAGATATTGGAATGATTGACTCATTTGCATTTGTAAAAGTTGTCCTGGATAATTTTCTAATTTCAAATGTTTTATTTTTTTTTTGCTTTATTGTAATTTAAATAATAATTTAAAAGTTCTATAATAATAATAAAAAAAAATACACACACACACACACACACACACACACAGTCTGGTCAGCTATCCTTGTGGGGACTCTCCATAGGCGTAATGGTTTTTCTACTGTACAGACCGTATATTCTATTGCCCTACACCAACCCTACCCCTAAACCTACCCCTCACAGGAAACTTTCTGCATTTTAGACTTTCAAAAAACGTCATTCTGTGTGATTTATAAGCTTTTGTACCCGTGGGGACCACAATTTAGGCCCCCACCGTGACACGAGTCCGTCAGG
>NW_015505227.1:2810148-2812652 GCF_001515645.1 Sinocyclocheilus grahami
ACACACACATATATATATGTATATATAATATATATACATATATACACACGCATATATAGAAATTTTCACATTTCTATTTTTTTTTGCTTTATTGTAATTTAAATAATGATTTAAAATTCTATAATAATTAAAAAAAAAATATATATATATATATATATATATATACACACACACACACACACACACACATATGTATATAACATTTTCTTTCTTTTTTTTTTGGATGAACAAAATGTAAGAAAAACTGTCAGACTGACATCTTATTGCTTTAACCTTAGAACTTTACACAAGAAGCTTTGAATACAGACAGAATCAGTGCCATAAACGTTTCGGGTGCTGTTTGAAAGTAAATGACCCTGTGACGCCATTATGTAAAGAAGCACACATGATCTTTCCCTCCAAAACTTTGTTTTGCATTTCCAAACAAATCCTGATTAGCCAATCAGAGACAGTTAATTGCCGTTGGATTAATGTCGTGTCTCGCTGCGGACAGTTTCAAGCTTTTCCTGGTGATTCCACACTGCTGGAGACGGAGCAGTGGTGCCTCATCCTAATTTTTCATTGTGTGTCAGCGAGCAAATGAAAGAGGTGCTTGTAATAACCCATAAAGAGGCTTTTTATCTGTCCACGACTCCCAAGTGCTCTCTGCCTTTCTTGCGATCCATTTTTTCTGCTTCTTTTTAGATTTCAGACAGTTTCGCACAGTTTGTCTTTAGATAAAATGTAATTACTGCTGCGGATGCCATCAGGCTCATACGAACATCTGTCTTGCCTGGTGATCCTGTTTTCTGACCCCTGTCTGGTTCCACTGATGATACACACTTGCTCATTCACACTCATACATCATAACCCCCCCCCCCAAAAAAAAACCCAGAAACTGAAAACTGCTTTAAAACCCTCACAACATCCTACAGTCTTCTGACTCAGCGAGAGTCGTGTGTGTCCACCACATCCATGAACCATTTGTGCCTTAATTATCTACTTAATGAAACCGAACGTCAATACATTTTAAATATTTATCTGATTAAAATAACATGCACAATTACAAACTCTGGGGAGACTGGAAAGCATCAATGAAGCATCGCTAAATACATCAATGGTAGAAATCTTAAAGTGATTAAAAAAACATAATCTTGACAAAAACATCAATTTGTCAAAATAAGGCCATCAATACCTTTGGCTTAAAAACAGAGACAGATTACAGGTCACCAATCTTGCCATTGTTACCAGACATTCAAAACATCAATTCTTCAATATTACATTATATTCTGTATGATTATAGGGGCAATGCAAGAATTAAAAAGAGACACAAGAGTATTTTTCTCTCATAAAAATGAGGATATCTTCCCATAAACGAGGCGATTTTCAGATAATATATTGCTTTCATTTCAAGATGTGTTTGCTGAAGCCACATTAATATCTCTGTTGGATAAATTTTGGATAAACAGACAAAATATCGCTCTTTTTTTCTCTCCTTCACACACAGACAAATTCATGCACACTCACACACACACACACACACACACACACACACACTTCCCCTAATTCAGTGTTTTTCTGTGTCTCTGCAGGAGGAGAGCAGTGCTGTGTGCTGTAGAGGGGAGATAATGGCCTCTGGCTCCTCAATCTCTCAACTGTAATGTGTTTCTGACGCCAGCGAATGCCTGCAGCCCCCTGGGAGGTACAGGGACGACATCATGATGGAGTGTCAGGTGCTTCTGTGTGTGTGTGTGTGTGTGCGTGAGCATGTCAGTATGCATATCAAACAGCTCCATAATGATATCTGTTTTCCTGCCAGCCGGCCTAGACTGCTGGGACCACCTTTGCTTTGGCAATTCCAATCACACGCCCATGTATAGCTGCCCATATGCGCACGTACAGTCCGAGCATTTAGAATATGTTCGGCGCTCATTTCTCGTCCCTCTTTATGTTACAGTTTCAGGCACCAATCGAGGTGGCATGGTAATGGTAACCATGGTAACATGATGGAACTGACCAGCCATGCCACGACCAATAATCAGCACCACCCTTCCTGACATGAGCCGTATTAAAGGGTTAGTGGACCTAGTGATGGTTTTCATGTGACTCTCAGTCGGACTCAGATCAGTGGATGTTGGTTGATAACTTGCCAATGTGGCAGTTTTTAAGTGTTTTTGGATTGTGTGTGAGTGGAGGGGTGTTATTTCTGGATAGTTGGATATTGAGAAGGATGAGTATGGACAGTGAGAACAGAAATATGATCATAACATTTTGCAAGAAAGACGTGAACCTGATCAAATTTTTTAGCAGGCAGCATTTATAAATAATAATAAATAATAAATAAACTATATATAGTGTTTTTGGATTGTGTGTGAGTGGAGGGGTGTTATTTCTGGATAGTTGGATATTGAGAAGGATGAGTATGGACAGTGAGAACAGAAATATGATCATAACATTTTGCAAGAAAGACGTGAACCTGATCAAATTTTTTAGCAGGCAGCATTTATAAATAATAATAAATAATA